>NC_092178.1:33932134-34029634 GCF_045791955.1 Oncorhynchus clarkii lewisi | reverse complement strand
GGATTCTGCTCATCTGGAGTAAATATTGTGTGAAAGTGCTGCTTTTCCACGCCAGGAGATGAAGTGTAGGAGTTTGAAAGAAAACAGGGATGCTAAAATAGAACAAGATGTGTCTTGGATTGTGTGTGTCACAGCTGTGTTGCGGTGATGGGCCTCCTCCCTGCTTCCAACAGGAAGTCTGACTGCCTCGACAACAATGAGCCTCAGCCATGACCCACTCCACCCTATCCATATCCCGGACAGTGTGTGTATTCTGTGTATTTGACTGAATGAACGTGTGTGTGTGTGTGTGTGTGTGTGTGTGCACGATGCTGCACGTGTCCAGACCCCTATTCTCATCCTTCTCTCCCTCCCCTCCCTCTCTCTCTCTAGCCAGGTCAAAGCGGTCGACTCCACTAAACCAGAGCTCGGAAAATATCTTGGATGTTTCTCATTCCTCCCCACCTCTTGAACCATGGCAGTGGATCAACAGTCACACACACACACTCCCTTCCACCCTCCTTCACATTTCCCTTACTTTCGTCACTCACTCCTAACCCCTCACTTTCCCCTCCATCCCTCTCCAACCTCAACATCCCTTCTCTTCATGCGCTACCCTCGCCTCCCTCTTGACCAAAACCTCAACCAGACATTGGCTTTCTCACTTGAACCACAATTCAGTTTACATGGATTTCTTTTCATTCAATTTTTTACGTTTCTGGCTCAAGCCAGTTCCACCTCCTGGCTCAAAAGGAGAAAACTGGATAAAACTCAAACGTTCTACTACATGTGTGACATCTCACTCAGTCTCGAATACAACGGGTGTGTCTAATCCAGAATGCTGATTGGTTAAAACCGCATTCCAGCTGGTGTCTATTTCACAAGTTACCACCGGCCAAACCAATGACGCTGAAATGCCCATTTACTCGCTTCCATCTCACTGAGCAATCCACTGTCTCATCAGACAGGAAATGTATAACAAGAAGCTCCACTATAAAAAAAGCATCTAGACATTATCTTCCATTTCTTTAAGATAAGCATTTGGTTTCCAACAGAGATTTGTATAAACCTTTGCTGTCTGTCTCTCTGACTTTTTACATTTTGTTTCAATATTGAATTGCGATTTCCACCCTCCCATATAAAGTGAATGTGCCCGAAGGAGCCAGACAGCAAATTGAGCTGGTTGCCATAGCAACACACAAAACTTGTTTTCAGTTGACTGGCTAAATCGATACTTTGTTGCGAAGACTAAAATGGATGAGTGGAATTTTTTGTTATATTTTCAGCGGCATGACTATGGATGAAAGGGGGAAAGGGAGATAGCAATAATACCCAGGCATGTAGACTTGGAGGATACTGCATTGAATGACGGCAGGTAGCCTAGTGGTTTGAGCGTTGGGCCAGTAACCGAAAGGTTGCTGGATCGATGTCCCCGAGCGGACATCTGTCGTTCTGCCCCTGAACAAGGCAGTTAACCCACTGTTCCCTGGAAGGCCATCACTGTAAATATGAATGTGTTCTTAACTGACTTGCCTAGTTAAATAAAGGTTAAATTAAAAATATATATAAATATGTAGAGAAACGCTGTAACGGGAAAAAGGGCTGTGGCGTTGCTTTGAGGGCTGGCTAGCAGAGAATAAAAAAGTTGTTGGCTTCAAAAATGTCACTAAGGAAGAGTATAACAACCTTCTCCGACAGTTTCATGGAAATGTACTCCGGAGTGGGTTCAGCCGGTTCCTAAATGACCCGCCCATCGGTCACAGCTGGTGAAGGACACTGAATTTACCACCTCCAATCAGCTAAGAAGGCAAGGAAAGGATATCAAACAGCCACCCTCCCATCACCGATAAGGACATGGCCCAGCTCCAAAACTCCCAGGCTCTGAATCCCGGGTCACCAAGAGGTCTGGTCCAGAAAGTGTGGTTCGACCTCCAGTTACATCTGGGTCAAACTAAAGCCCAACTCATTCCTCGTAAAAACAGACGAGAATGGTCTAAGGTATGTTGTTCAAAGTCTGTTTGTGTTATTTCTAAGTTGCACCCGTAATTAGGCTACTGGAAAACTATATTATAATAATGCATTCTCTCTCTCGGATACGCCACTCTCGCATATAACGAGGCCACAAAGAATCATCTGGACCCAAGGGAGAGGGGCAGGGAGTCCAAGAGGGGATGTATGTTCGAGCAGCCAGGGAACCCACTATGCCCGGTGGCATCACTAGAGAAAAATTTATTGAAGTGCCCAGAGAACGCCCTTAAATTGTATCTCCAGGGAGTGTGTATCGGGGACTCGATCTGGTACAAGTCAGAGCCGATGGGCGTGAACTATCTGGCAGCACTTCTACCCAAGAACTGCTGGGCAGCGGGAACAACTACATACACAAATCACAGCATCAGGACCACGACAGTCCAGAAACTGGCCAATTCTGGTTTAGAAGCGAGGGAGCTACTGGCGTCCATCACTGACACAGAAAACGCCGGAGCAACATCCTGGCCGAAAAACAAAGACAACAATGCAGCACCATCAAACACCCAAAAGGCTGGAGCAAGGCAGCAGCAGTAGTAGTAGCACAGACCCCGACAGATATTTCAACCAATGCACCATCATCCAGGGGAATGTACAGATACATGTGACAGACAATAAGTAGCTATAGCTATGTCAGCTGTGGTGGATAGCAAATAGAATGTATGGTTTCATTTATTAAAATCCGCTCAAATGAATGTCATGGAATGTGTGTCTTTTGTCTGAACAGTGTCCTGACAAGACAGCGCGTCTTCTCTGCCAGGCAAAGTCGCGCATCATAAGCTAACTACAAAACAGCTTAAACAAATGCAAACGGAGCTACTTTGCTGTTATTCTGACTGCACTTTTTGACGTGACTGTAACTTACCCGGAGTTGGCAAGCTAGCAAGCTTGAAAGCAAGGGATAAGAACATTGCCAGTCCGCTCTAAAAGTTCCATTGCAATACTAACGACTGGGTCGCGTCTATAGATACAGAAGACAAAGCCTGAACGACTGGGTTGCGTGTATAGGTACAGAGCACAAAGACTGAATGACTGGGTCGCGTCTATAGATACAGAACACAAAGACTGAACGACTCGGTCGCGTGTATAGATACAGAACACAAAGACTGAACGACTGGGTCGCGTCTATAGATACAGAACACAAAGACTGAACGACTGGGTCGCGTGTATAGATACAGAACACAAAGACTGAACGACTGGGTCGCGTCTATAGATACAGAACACAAAGACTGAACGACTGGGTCGTGTGTATAGATACAGAACACAAAGACTGAACGACTGGGTCGCGTGTATAGATACAGAACACAAAGACTGAACGACTGGGTCGCGTGTATAGATACAGAACACAAAGACTGAACGACTGGGTCGCGTCTATAGATACAGAACACAAAGACTGAACGACTGGGTCACGTCTATAGGTACAGAACACAAAAGACTGACTAGATGTGTGTCAGAACTTTATCTTGTGGAAGGATGAAATATTATGAATAAATTAATCAAAATAATGTTTTTAATGAAAATATGTCGATCATTATTTGAATATGTTGGTAGCCGTTGTATAATTGTGATAATACCCGAGAAGCCAGGGTTTGGATGATATATTGGCACGGTTTGCCGGCCTTTCGACTTCGCCTCGGGCCTAACAACACCCGCGCCAATATGTCCTCCAAAACACCGGCTTCTCTGGCATGATCACTTAATCACCTCGCTCTCCAAACACCAAAAACCACAAGAACTCACTAAACACTGAAGTGTTAAAACAGTGTGTGTCAGCACGCGTGTGTGTTTGTGTGTGCGTCGCATGCATCCGTGGGCGCGCTCGAAGTCTGTGTGTGTCAAGTCCATGTGTGTGTTCCCATGCGAGTGTACATGGAGCTGACCAGCTAACGCAGTACAGCAGCGAGGCAGCAGTCTTCATGGCTGGTGTCCAGCGCCTGACTCAGGACCAATCACCACCTTAAATCATGACAAACGGACAAGCGCCAGCTAACGTAAACAACCACCGTCTGATTCAACTCCATTCACCTCCAGACTGGAACTAACGTCACGGCCAATATTGCATGCAGACACACCCGCACTATAGACCAGTATTAACCGCAGTGCCAACTAGATTAATGACACGAGTTGGTTTCCCACCGACACTGCAGACCAAGCCACATACTTCATTCAAAAACTTTATCCACAAATGGACAGTACAGGGACTGAAGACACACAGCCATTTTACACACCTTGTATTGCAATTTGCACTATATTATGTATTAGATCTAGATATGATGTGTATGGACTGACATGCAGGCTGTGTGTGACGTTTTAAATGTGTAGTTCAGTCCTTGTTCTGTACCATGTATTGTGTCATGTTTCATGTGGACCCCAGGAAGAGTCGCTGATCCTTTTGCAGCGGCCAATGGGGATCCTAATAAACACCAAATAGGGACAGTGTAACACACTACTGTTCAAACCCAACACGTGTATACATTCCCTTACTGTGTATAGACAGCTTGTCCACATGCTACTGAGAAAGCCGCAGTGGGCGTATTGACTTACATAAATAGAGTGGGACTAATCTGATGACTCTTCTGAGAGAACTACAGTGATACAATATCATTCCCCATCCAAATCAAGGACAGGGATAACAGCCCTTTACTCTGTCTCCGACTTCCCTATCCTCCCTCGTTCCCGCTCTTCCTGCCTTTGCGCTGGCCTCTCACTCTCTTCCCGTCTCTCTCCATCTTTATCCCCCCGCAGTTTCCTTTTCAGTAGAAGGATCTTTTTTTTTGCCCTGACCACCATGTTAGAATATTGCAGTAGTTTACGATGGTCAGACCAGGCAGTGGTGAATTAATCAATCATCAAAGTGGTAGAGAAACATCCTTTTTCATGATAGATTGCACTTGAAAAGGAACCCAAGCACAAGCTCATTTCTGCACTCGGGCCATTGTGGCCTTAACCTCGCCGCGCTCTCGCGCTCTCGCTCTCTCCTTCACCCCTTTCCATATCTCTTCCCTTTCCCCTCATTCTCCCCCTCTCTCGCTCCCTCCCTTTCGGTTTTTCCTCTTTTGCAGGTGCTTCCTGGATGTCTGCTTGTCTTTCAGTGCCATCATTATCATATTAAATATGCCCGTGTTACCGGATCTGAGCTCACCTACAGTGTCTGTCAGTCTCTCCTGCCTTTCTGTTCCATCTTCCAAAGTAAACACATGTTACTCTCCTCTTTCTTCTAAACACGAATGTGTGTCAGCGTGCTCATGTTGCATTCAGAAAATATCAAATGCGTTTACCAAACGGAATCACGTGAAATTGAACACCGGACTGTGTATGTGTTATGTATGGTTGTCCCCGGCTAAAAATCTTGGTCGGCCAAGAGTCGTCTGTTCCTCCGACCAATCGATTGGTAGATATATTTAAACGTGTATTTGTCCATATAGACATATCCTTTGTGTTTTTAATCAATTCAACTATATTCACTGAGATGGTATGATGCTTTAAGCATTCTGTTTGATTAAATAATTGACACACAAATGACTAGAGGTCGTCCGACCAGCAAATGATTTGATTGTGCCGGGCTTGGCTCAGACATGCTAGGCTAGTGTTTTTTTTTTTTTTAAACACGACAGCGAGTGACTGTGTGACGAGCACCCGTTGTTTCTCTCTCCTCCCTGTTGCATAGACCACCACAGAACATCAAGTGTTTATCCCTCTGTCCATGTTGCTGAAGCTGGAACATAATTACAGACCTTTGACTGAAAAGTTCTGTCACCGAAATCTAAAAAACATTCCCCAAACTCTCAACCCCTCCTCTCTTGCACGTAACCAATAGGAAGTGACCTATAGCATATCACGATCACATCAATATATTGGTTATGACAAACGCCGAACACCATAACAGCAAAATGGATGCAAAGGACCTGACAAATAAACTCGAAATGGGGTAATATTTACAGGCTGCTCTTGAGGTAAAGGGGAAGTCAGATGTGAGGAATACATTTGACTCGTTGTAGAAAATACTGGAGATCAATAAAAACAAGGTAAGGAGCCAGCACTGCGTGGATATTAAGTGTACCAAACAGGTGCTGTATAGATTACAATATTATTTTCTGACTTTTGGAACAATGTAAACACTAAATACATTATAAGCGTATCAGACTGTCAGTTATAATATTTTTTTGTTTGTTAAGCCTTCATTACAGCGAAGACTAAAAACAGTCACATTCATTCGTGAATTGGTGCTCATGGAATCAGCAGGATATTAAACAAAAACTCAAGCAGTTAACAGAAGCAGGATCTGCATTATTTCTGTGCATTCTGAAAGTATTCAAGTAAGTAAAGTAAAACTTTTCCACATTTTGTTACATTAAAGCCTTATTCTAAAATGGATTCAATTGTTCCCCCCCCCCCCCCATCAATCTACACACAACATCCCATAATAACAAAGCAACATGTTCAGACATTTTTGCAAATGTATTAAAAAAAAGTATTCAGACCCTTTACTCAGTACTTTGTTGAAGCACCTTTGGCAGTAATAACATCCTCTAGTCTTCTTGGGTATGACGTTACAAGCTTGGCACACCTGTATTTGGGGAGTTTCTCCCATTCTTCTCTGCACATCCTCTCAAGCCCTGTTAGGTTTGATGGGAAGCCTTGCTGCACAGCTATTTTCAGGTCTCTCCAGAGATGTTCGATCGTGTTCAAGTCCGGACTCTGGCTGGGTCACTCAAGGACATTCAAAGACTTGTCCCGAAGCCACTCATGCGTTATATTGGCTGTGTACTTAGTCATTGTCGTGTTGGAAGGTGAACAGTCACCCCAGTCTGAGGTCCTGAGCGCTCTGGAGCAGGTTTTCATCAAGGATCTCTCAGTACTTTGCTCCGTCCATCTTTTCCTCGATCCTGACTAGTCTCCCAGTCCCTGCAGCTGAAAAACATCCTCACAGCATGATGCTGCCAACACCATGCTTCACCATAGGGATTGTGCCAGGTTTCCTTCAGATGTGACGCTTGGTACTCAGGCCAAAGAGTTTAATCTTGGTTTCATCGGACCAGAGAATCTTGTTTCTCATGGTCTGAGAGTCCTTTAGGTGCCTTTTGGCAAACTCCAACAGGCTGTCATGTGCCTTTTACTGGGGAGTAGCTTCCGTCTGGCCACGATCATAAAGGCCTGATTGGTGAAGTGCTGCAGAGATGGTTGTCCTTCTAAAAGGTGCTCCCATCAGGTTCTTGGTCACCTCCCTGACCAAGGCCCTTCTCCCCGATTGCTCAGTTTGGCCAGGGCGACCAGCTCTAGGAAGTGTCTTGGTAGTTCCAAACTTCTACCATTTAAGAATGATGGAGGCCACTGTGTTCTTGGGAACCTTCAATGCTGCAGAAATGTTTTGTCTCGGCGCTCGACGGACAATTCCTTCAACCAATTCTTTTTGCTCTGACCTTATATAGACAGGTGTGTGCCTTTCCAAATCATGTCCAATCAATTGAATTTACCACAGGTGGAGTCCAGTCAAGTTGTAGAAACATCAAGGATGATCAATGGAAACAGGATGCACCCGAGTTCAATTTCGTGTCTCATAGCACAGGTTCCAAATACTTACGTAAATAAGGTGTTTCAGTTTCTAAAAAACCTCACTTTGCCATTATGGGGTATTGTGTGTAGATTGATTTTAGAGTAAGGCTGTAATATAACAAAATGTGGAAAAAGGGAAGCGATCTGACACTGTCTGAATGCACTGTATATAAAGGTGGTATAAAAGCCAGGCACATTTAACAGTTAGACTATTGATTATAGACCTATTTAAGCTGGGGTTTCCTCTCGCCTCACTTCCTTAGACTATAAGTCAAGGGCTGTTTTCTCCTCATTCTGCTGCAGCCTCCGCCACATTGTTCCCGATACCAATATGCTGGTTAACGTTGCTGTTACAGGATGCACATAGCAACATGGTCGAGGGAAAGGAGCGAATTCAACAGCTCACCGGTGTGTTTCAGAACCACTGAAACGCCGGAGAAAGCGCATTTGTTATAAAATAACTTTTTTTTTATTAGTGTTGCACCGTTGACTTACAGAAATTGTATATTGTTATATTAAGTAACAGGTTTTAAGAGTGATGGACTGTGCCATCCCCACGGCCTCCACAATGGATTAGTCCTCTCAGACAGGCACAAATCAGACAGGTGACTTGTACACCATGATATAGATATATATTTTCTGCTACTGCTCAACTAAAGCGACCACAATATTGACCGGTCGACTAAAAAGGGGTCAGCTCTAGTGTTGTGTACACTACTGGTCAAAGGTTTTAGAACAACTACTCAATCAAGGGTTTTTCTTTATTTTGCACTATTTTCTACATTGTAGAATAATAGTGGAGACATCAAAACTATGAAATAACACATATGTAGTAACCAAAAAAAGTGTATATATTGTTTATTTCAGGTTCTTCAAATAGCCACCCTTTGCCTTGATGACAGCTTTGCACACTCTTCTGATTGGCCCTACCAGGTTAGCCCTCCTAATCATTTTACCAGGGCCTTATCTTTGAGTAGTACCAGGTATTGAGCCATACGGCTATTTCTTCCCTCACAGAGTGCTCTCTCTTGCACCAAAATGGCCGCCATTTCCATAGAAAAAAAACATGAATTACAATCTACGGTCGCTTGTATATTTGGTTTCCTGTCCAAAGTGGCCTTTGGCATTGAAGAGGGCGTGACTGGCCATAGCTGAGAGGTCAGCGGCTCAGATAGACCCTGGCACTCCCTTATCTTCTATTTATATTCCCCCCCGACAACTTCGTACAGTGTTTGTGTGTTACTGGCAACAGCAACTCTCCCTCCATAGATCCCTAGTGTTTACTTCTCACTTCCTTATCTCTGGAACACTGCCATCGGACTGTGGGGGGAGAGAGAGGAGAGAAGTGTAGAGAGAGAAAGAGGAACATGTGTAGAGAGAGAAAAAGAGGGTAAGGGTGAGGGGAGGACGAGAGAGAAAGAGAAGAGAGGGGGTGAAAGAGTAGAGAGAGGGGGAGGCATGGGGGGAATTTTATGGTTGGGAGATTGCCACCCTGCCAACGGACAGTGATTTTCTTTTCCCCTCAGAAACCTCCTTGTACTACAGTAGACGGTAACTCTAATCCTCTCCAGTCAAATCCAGGCTGACAGGACAGGGCATCTGATTGCATTTAGGAGGGCCAGAGAGACCGTGACTACGCATAAACCACACATACTAAATTAGATGAAGCCCACAGGCACACACCCATAGTAAATGAGATGTGGACGACCAGCCAGCCAGGACCAGGCCACCACTGTGTGTAGCTGATGGAGTCAATCATTTAATAATAAAAACCCAGGAGTCCATCGGAAGTTAATCAGGAGTCTATCAGGCAGGCAGGGGCAAGGACGCCCCAGACAGACAGACAGTGTGAAGCAGAGAAGGCCCTAGTTTAGGCATGACAGCCAGTCAAACACACTGGCCCAGAAATACATACCCACATAAATACACACAGATAACCAGCACAGGGAGAGAACTGAATTGAAGCACACTATGTGGTGGTGAGGACTTGCAAACACTAAAGCAAGAGGTAAGAGACGGTAAGGCTCAAACAAATACTATAGTAATTTACTCCCACGTACAGAACCACACACACAAACAAACAAAGACCGGGGGAGTCGGAAGAGAATGGAAAAGTACACTGTGAGGATATGTAGATTCAAAAGGAACGGAAGTCACACAGAGACTTTGATCCAGGCAAACAACGACTAGCCCAATGAAATGTCCGTGAAAGGGTGCCGACTGTGTGCTTTAACAGCCAAATTCAGACCAGAACTGCTCAATGGAACCACATGGTGTTGAAATATAAATCCCCACTCTCTTATAAACAGTTTAGAATTATATCTAATAAAGTAATCACAACCAATGTCTGAAAATGTCAAAAGAAGTCACAAGTCTCACTGCATACACGAATACCGTTCCTTCAAAACACTGATTTCATACACAAGTTCCATCGAAACAGATGGAAGTGCTTACTTCAAAGCCCGTGATCAAGGTGAACGTACACAAGCATGTGAGGTGCGTAAACACACCTACTGTAAGTTGGGCCATTTGAAACAGATTAGCCTAGCTGCTATTTAGAGTCAATGCAAACAACACATAGCGGTTTATAAGCCATACGCTTAAATAGTGCCAACACCGCACTTTACATCAAAGTAGAAGCACATGATATTCTCTAAACGCAATGTTCTGTTTCAAGTACATTTCTCAAACATTCTCCCTCGTACACAACCGTATACACACAGACAGCCTGAGGGTACTTTCCATTAAATGGACAGACCCCTCCTTGTGCATCGTATTGCAATAATTTACAGTCTAACTACAGCAGTACAACAAGCTATGTGGCCCCAGCCCCCTTTTCCACTGCATTTTCCAAGCAGTGTCTATATCAACCTAGTGCCTTTGCAACACTGAAATGAATTGAGAGCCACTGTGATCACACTGCCTCCTATAGCCCTATAAGATATTAATATTAAGAACATGCTAAGACCAATCAGAATGAAGACGAGGACGGTGCTGAGAAGAGGGGTTTAGACTGAGAACGAGACAGTGTGCCAAGTACATAAACACCACCTTACCCTGAAATGTAGCCTACCAAGCCAGTTTCTGTCTGACTGGATCTTGACCATTGATTATTAACCTCAATTAAAGACGGATGGAAAACGGTTATACCTCCACCTGGGTCTCTATGTCGGGGCAGGGTGAAGGAGCTCCTCCCTGCCCTGTGGTCACTGGCCCTGAGGGGGTCTCACAGTCCGACCCTTCAGTCTCTGTTGTGGCAACTGGGGCCCTCTGATCCTCCAACTGGCCCTCCATGAAAAGCCCCTGGAGTAACCCAGATTCCAGCTCTTCCCACTCCCTGTTGTTACAAGGGGGGTCCAAGGCCGAGCCGTCAGACTCCCAGTCACTGTCCCCGGTCATGGACCCAAGGACAAAGTCCACTCCCGACTGGGTACTCTCAGAGTACGAGTCTCCATAGTCCAGCTCCTGGGCGTCCTCGCATGCGGAACCTCCGTCGGACACCTGGGGGAACCGCTCCGGGGCGGCCAAGTAAACAAAGCTGTCGGAGCAAAGGAAGGCCCCATCGTCTGGCTCAGGGCAGGGTTTGGGGACAGGGCTGGGGGGTGTTGAGGATTCCAGCGGGGAGGGGGGGCAGTCCTGAGGGAACGGGGGTGGCACGGAGACCGCAAGGTAAACAAAACTGTCAGTGGCCACAAAAGCGTCAGAGTTTTTGCTTTCCAGGCCTGGCCCTCTTGGCTCATGCTTGACGGGGGACAGTGAAGGGGGGGCAGAGTCTCTTTGTTGGGCAGGGGAGTGTGAACGAGGGAGAGTGTCTTCAAGAGCTTTGGGGGTGCTTGTGGACCTCTGGTCCATGTCTTGCCCAGACATGTTCAGAGAAGAAACCTTATCTGCGGGGACAGAGCAGTTCCAAGTGTCTGATGACGCAAGTGTCATCCCCTCAGTGACAGAGGTTGTCTCCTTAGCAATGTCACTAATCTCTGAAGAGAACAGCTCCGCTTGACAGGAAGTTAGTACATCAACATCCTCTGCAGCACTAACCCTGACTTCTCCATCTGAGTGGGTCGACCCAAGGGACCCACTGTCCCAACTAGGCTCAGGTTGCTCACATGCACTCCAGTCTGGCGCCCTCTCCTTCGCCTCCTCCACCTCCTGTTCTTCCCCTTTGGCATAAGGGTTCTGTGGGCTGGGGGATGGAGGAGGTGGGAAGGCCGTGTGGAGGCACAACCCTGTTTCCTCGCGCACCTCCTCGACCTCTTGAACCGATGACGACCCGCTGTCCAGTTCCCACTCGCTCTCAGCGGGCGGCTCGTGTTCACAGTCGTTCTGGGTGGTGTCGGACCAAGCAGTTCTGTCCGGCTGGGACATGTGGACCCCGCTTGAGTCGGACTCAGGGAGAGGTCCGCAGACCGAGTCCATCTCAATCGTCTCGGGAAAACTCTGCTCTTCTTCGCCTTCATAATCAATTACACATTGCTCTTCTTCATCGATATGATATTGTTCACCTTCAATGAGAACCTGGTGGAGGTCATAACAGAGTTGTGCTTCCTCCAGCTCGGTGTGTTCAGATGTCTGTAGTTGGACCTGGTCCATGTGTTCAGGACTAGGTGGTGGTGAAACTGAGAAGGGGTTTTCCAACCGGGACTCAGCGCAATCAGTCTCTGTCCTTTGATCGATATACATAGGGGCAGTTTCCACAAGACATACACAGGCATCAGTGGCTTCCTCCTGCTCCTCCTCTTCCTCCTCCTCCTCTACACTAGCTAGGGTGTTGGGCTCTGTTGCCTCACTAGATTCAGGGTCCACAGAGCTCTCCCCTCCCTCCTCCTCTAAACATTGTCTCTCCAGCTCTAGGAAAAGATCATCTGAGCCGGCCCCTGAGCTGGGGCAGGGGGAGGCACTTGGGGCCCTAGGCCCACCAAAACCTGTCGGAGGGGTCAGAAGGGGCCAATGTCCAGAAGACTCTGATTGCTGGGGTTCCCAGCCCTCTCCAGAGTCCCCCTCCCAACATCGGTCCATTATCTCCCTACTCTCCAGCTTCAGCATTGCCTCCCACTCCCTCTCCTCCTCTTCTTCAATTTCTCCTTTCTTATCCGCCACTTCTGCCCCCTCTCTTGTCCCTTCTTCCACCCCTTTTCCTTCTTCCTCCATGTCCACTTCTTCCTCCAGCTCCTGTAAGATCCTGCGTTCATCCTCCTCGAATTTGAGCTCCGAGGCGGTTCGTTGCCGGAGCTCACCATTAGGGGGAGCCCAGCCCAAGAGTCCCACTTCACCCTCCTCCTGGCTGAGGCAGGGGGTGAGTGGCAGCCCTCCATGGGCCAGCCCCCCCTCTTCCTGGAGGAAAGGTGAGGGGGGGTCCAGTAGGTAGAATGACTCCTCATCCAGGTCACTGTCCTCTCCCAATAAAGGTGGCAGGGGGGGCAGGACGGGGAAGAGGTGGCGCATGCCCCCGTGGGAACGCTTTCCCCCTCTCATGCTTCGGGGCCAGGTGCGTGCTTTGGTCGGGGGGCAGAACACAGGTTTCGGTGGGGCCAACTGGGGTAGGAGAGGGGCTTTGTCCAGGTCTTGTTCTAGGAGAGGAGAGTCCGTCTCTCTTTCAGAGTCAGAAGCCTTGGCCGCTTCAGGACTCTCCTCAGTAATTATCTTGATACCAGCTTTGGGAGATACAGCCGGGCGCCTATGATGCTTGTCCTTTTTTTTGTCCAGCTGGGCGGTAGCATTGGGACTCTGCTGTGGGGTGCCCCCAGAGCCCTGATGGGGATGGGTAGGTAACTGCACCAATGGTTGTTCTTTTGAAGGGGAGGGTAGTGCGTGTGTTTGCTTGTGTTGTTTTTGGAGCAGGGGGTGAAGTTGTTTTTGCCTGCTGACAGGGTGCTGTTGGAGGGGGGGAATGGGACTCAGTGTCAACGAAGGGGAGGATGAGACAGGAGGAGTGTGAGGACCCCCGGACGACACAATGGAAGGTGAGTAAGGAGGTAAGGGGGGTGTGGAGGTGAGGGTTGGTGGCGGAAGTAGAGAAAGTGGAATCGCAGGACCGGACAGACGCTTCTCAGCACTCTCCCCAGGAGAAAACTCAAGCCTCTCTGCAAACTCTGGGTAACTGGGGGGCATAAACGCCTTCCAGGAGCGACGATTGGGGTTGTCTTTCTTATCGCCGCCCTGGTGGCGCCTTTTTACTGCGGCTGCCCCACAGGAGGCAGAGGACAAGGGTGTGATGGGTAAACCAGAACCACCGCAACTTCCAGGTGGTGACATGCTCTGGGGATCACCGGTTAGCTTGAGGGCATCAAAGATCACCCTTTCGTCCAGTCTTTTAACTCCGGCATCAGCGTGCGCCCTTGACACAAAGACGCTCCCTAAGTCAGCCCCGATGGTGCCGTTGCTGGAGAGGGTGCTGGCCTCTCCGCCGCCGCCAGAGCCCAGGGTGCTGCGCGAGGGCTGGCTGAGCTTGGAGGAGCCCTGGTCGATCTGCTCGTTGATGCGCATGGTGTCGTAGATGGAACGCTGGGGGACATAGCAGTCCTCGATGTAGGCCTCATCCTCGTCCCCCTTCCCCAGGCATCGGGGGTTTTGCCTCAGGCAGTCCGGCCGGCTCAGGGGCTTTCCCATTCCTCAGCTGCCCCTGGGGGAGATACCCTGACGGCCTGCAGTGGTCCTTTATAGGGGCAGGGTGGCCCCCCTCGGGGACGGGGCCAATAAGTATTCCACAGAAAACAATGGGGAAAATACCTTAATGGTTGGGTTGAAAATAGTTCAGTCGCTCAACCGTTCCCGGTCCAATCCACAATCCCAAACATGAATCCGCTTCAATGACCAAAATGTCAAAAGGTTTGCAATCTACATTACAAGTCCATAGGTCCACACGTTACTATGTCACCTCAATAGCAGTGCAGCAGCATATTCCGTCACTGTCTGAAATGCAGGGGAGCATCAGTGAGTGAGTGTCCTGCATGCAAATGCTCCTCTCCTCCGGCAGCATATTAATGAGCACTGCTCGTTTGGAAGGTTATCAGGAAGGAGGCAGGGGCGGTCTCGTAGACGTCCAAAGTCCAGAACGAGGTGAGTGCCGTGGAGATAACAACCCTTTGTTCCTTTTTGTTCCGTTTGACTTTAACTCCCCCCTCACACACGCACACAGTCGTTCAACTCCCTACTCCTGAATCCTTTCCCACTCTTCAACTCCGTCCTTCCCTTCCTGCTCTCCTCGCTCGGCCACAACAGGATAAGCAGCAGAGAAGGGTTGAGCAACGGTCTCAGTGAGAAGCAGCCAAAGAAGTGTGTAAAGTCTCCTTTTAAGGTGAGAAATCCACTACTCCCTGATATAAAAAGAGGTTGTGCAGGAGGTGAGAAATCCACTACTCCCTGATATAAAAAGAGGTTGTGCAGGGGGTGAGAAATCCACTACTCCCTGATATAAAAAGAGGTTGTGCAGGGGGTGAGAGAGGAAAAAAAGTGCAGATCCAATGGCTTTGTTGATGTTTTTCTGTCTTGGTTCAAGTTTGTTGTCAACCCAAAACCATGGGAATGACTTAATAAAAGAGTTGATCCTTTTGAGGGAATCAAAACGGAAGCAAAAAATCTCATACAAAGTAACCGAGCAGTCAATCATAGCCTTTTTTGGTCCTGTGTGTCCTTGCAGACAGACTATATTTTCTCTCTCCTTTTTCTCTCTTCCAATCTCATCACAAAGCATGAGTGATGTGTGTCTGAAGGCAGCGGCCCGCTCTGTGCCTGGAATGCTCCTTCATCCCCCTTGCTGACATCATCATTATCCTCATCATCAGCGATAAAAAAAGTAAATCCCATCATCCGCCACTCCGCACAAGTCAGTCTTGCAATTCAAAAACCAGAACAAAGAGATCCAGACCTTTTTCCTATCGTAGACGAGACGCCTGTCTATCATCTCCCACCTTCCATCACGCTGCTCATCCACAGCTCCAGTCAAGAAGAGACAGTAAATTCAGAGCGGAGGCTGAATCCGGGAGGGGGTGAGAGGGTTCGTTAGGGAGAGATGGTAGGTGGGTTAGGGGGGGGGGGGGGTGAGCCCAGTCCAGCCAGGCAGAGCTGCTGTGAGTCGTGGGACTGTATCCAGAGGGCAGAGACCCAGACAGTCCGAGACCCAGTCTGAGCGCTGCCTCCGACTCTGCCTTGCAGGCGTTCTCTCTCCCAGACAATCCCCGGACACTCTCCTTCTTTCTCTCCCCACTTCTATATTTTTTTTTAGAGAGCTCTGTTGATGAGCGAAACAAAGCGCCACGCAATCCCAATTCTTCTTCCTCTGTTTTTTGTGTTGCAGGCAGGCTTCCTTGCTTTCTTTCTGTCGCTCAGTCTCTCTGTTCTCAGGCCACTACACAGACTGAAATGGTTTGCAGCTGCTAAAAAAAACCTCACAATTTTTCCTCTCTCTCTCGCTCGCTCACTCAGTCACTCCCCCTTCTCTGTCTCTCTCGCTCACTCACTCGTTTCTTCTGTCTCGCTCTCTCTTTCAAACTGTTTTTGTTTAAATCCAGCTCCGCTGGTTCGGTTTCCTGCTCTGGTATTAAAACACAGGAAGTGCTCCAATCATGCTGGTTTCCTCTCCCGAAAAAAAACATGTGAGAGGGGTGGGGGAGTGAGCTACAGATAGGGAGAGGAAGGAGGGGTGCATGGAGCCAAAGAGAGAGAGGGGGGGGGGGGGGGGGTTTGCTTTTTAAAAATAAATCACGGGATAACGAGAGAAGATTATCCCACGCTAAGCACCCGGCAAATCATCTTTCAAACTGAACGGATAAATAGACTGAGGATAAAATGAAGACTAACACAGGTGAGGGGGTTTGTTGCTAGGCAGGATGGTACTATTTCTCAGTGTTCACAAGCTCAGGAGGAGTGAAAGAGAGACGCTAGTATTGTGAGACTGCTACATTCATCACTGCTTTGTAATCCAGAACTGAATCTCCTGGGCAAATCACCTCCCCCTCAGAGCACAAAAACGCTGTCCGCAGAGAGGCAAATGATACAGAGAAACAGTGAGCGAGAGAAAGAAAGAAGGAAAGAAAGCGGGAGGGATGGAGGGAAGAAGGGGAGGGGAGAGTGATTGAGGGAGGGGAGCTGCTAGCAAGCCAGAAAAAAAAAGAAAAGAGGCTTATCAATAACGGCTTTTGTATTTTCCAAAATAAACAGTCTATATGCACACAAGGAAGTAGAGCCTCTATCTATCCTGTTCTCCCTCTCGTTCCTCTTTTTTTCCAGGTTTCCAAGCAGCCGGTTGCTATTCTCCAGCGTGACAGTGTAAAACAACATGGAGAAGAGACCCAAAAGTGGTCAATATTCACAATCACAGTCTCCACTTCTGCATTCCCGTCTGCCGCTCTAGTGTAACCCAATCCAGCAAGGAGAGGAGTGTGTGTGTGTGTGTGGTGGGGCTCAGGGGCAAAGGAGGCTAGGGGTTACAGAAAAGGGGGCCTCAGGATGCCACACCAAAAATCTACGCACACAGTCGGGGGAATCCAGCAAGCATGACAGCAACCCCTGGTACCAGACAAAAGTGGATTATTTTAACCAATGATGTATATAAACCCTGGATTGCTGATGTATGTATGCTATGTATTGGCCATTGAGTCTTTGAAGCCACCGGTCGGCCATATTGGCTCTCCCCAGTAAGAGCAGTTCTCCATTCCATGAATGTAATTCTTCAATGTTTCAATTAAATGTAAGTATTTTTTTTTGTTGTAGTGGGGACAGTAACATTCGTAATCTCAAATATACTTTATACTTACAAAACATTTTTTTGGAACGGTGGGGAAGTGCCAAGATGGAGGCACAGTGGCTTCAACCCAGCGGCCCCTATCAGTCATCTAGTGTATATATAAATCATTGATTTTAACCAAGTTTGTTTTTCTCCTTGCATCCCTGATACAGTGCCTGTTGTGGTTCAGTTCCTCCTCCTCCACTCGTTCTTCTCTCTTATCCTCCCTTCCCTTTTACAGTTGCTATGACTGTTCGTTTAAAGACCTCTGGCAGAGACAGCAGCCGATGTGAACTCAACTAACGCATGCCTGCCTTCTCCCTCTCGCTCGCTCTGTCGCTCTTTAGTCCACACACATTCTTCACTTGATAGGGGGAGGGAGTTCTCTCTCTCGCTTTCCCTCCCCCCCTCTCTCTGTGGTCTAACTGTTGCTGCGAGCCGCCCGTGGCCTGCATGTCAAACACGCTAAATACTCCACTCTTCCTTTTTAACTCCCTCTCCCCCTTCTCCCCTCTCTCACACCCTCTGTCAGTTGTGGTGCAGCTGTCATGGCTGCGTCCAAGGAAAACGTCTTCATAGAAACAAAAAGGGTTTGTCCCTCCTCTGCTCAGCCTCCCCCCCCCAAAAGCTTCCTCAGTCTCGCGCGACCTCCTACACTGCCCCCGCAGCACAAGCCGCTCCAAATTGAACCGCGCACACATGTAGGCCAGCTACCAGGAGAGCTGGAACGCCAGTGAGGGGAAATGAGCAAGGGATAGAAAGAAAGAGGGAAGAACACAAGGGGGACACAGGAAACATAATACATCAATACTATTATTTATTTTTTACGCCCTCTCTGCTGTCTCCATTTAGATTGTGACGGATTTGATCATTCCATCCTTGACCCCTTTCTTGCAGTCTGTGACCACCCCCCCCCCCCCAACTCCTCTCTTCTAAATTGTCATTCATCCCCCGTTCATTTGGTCTGTCACGGCTGCTTAAATGAGTCACAGTTCTACCTCAGACAGGAAGAGGGAGGGGCGAGCAGGCCCCAAAATCCCCCGGTGAGCTACACACAGTGGGGACTCAAAGCAATGGAATCCATTACCGTTTAGCCGTCAGCCAACAAGGCCATGCTGTAGGTCTCTAGACCATAATGTAGACCGACGACCGTCTCCGCAACGTCAGTAGAGCCGTTTGGTGATATATGCAGGTGTCTACAGGATACTGACAGTATTGACTTTGCTGTGGCTGGTTTACCCACAAGAGAACTCCTGTAGAAATGAAAGTGTGCCCTCTCTCTCGCTCCTTTCCCTGTATTTCTCCCCCTCTCCTTTCCCCCTCTCCCTTTCAACAGAACAATCATATCTCACCATCTATCCATATCACATCTTTTTAAAGCACTGTTGTCATTTAAGGCAATTCTCTCCCCTTTCTCCCTCCCCTCTTTCCATTCCCCCTTCCCTTTGCCTCCTCTCTCTTGCCTCCATTGCCTCTGCCTCTTTCTCACACTCGTATCCAGGCAGCAGGGAAGTGCTCTCCCCCTCGCTCTCCCTCTCAGCAGCAGTTGAATTATTAACTAGCAGCGTTGTACCTGAGCGGCTCAATGTGGCCATTGTCTGCCCCCCCCCACCCTACAGACACAAAGACAAGCATGACAAACCCCCCAGCAACTTTAACCAGGCTGCCACAGTACATATAGTGAATAACAGGCTTGTCAATCAAATGAATACTGGGGGTACAATACTTTTAGGTGTTACAGATTGTTTAACTAAAGTCATGTGGCCAAGTGGACACATATGGTTTCTGAAATGAAGAACTCACACCTTCATACCTGAAAGACGCTGCCAAACTACGGTGTTACGCATCATTAGGGTCTGAATATGGGGCCCGTATGTGAACGTTAAAGTTTTTTCCACATCCTAATCATGGTCAAATTAGAGGTCACATTTCTGCTTTGTTCCCCGTTTCTGTGTTTTGCTAATTAAAAATAGACACGCACACGCTTTCTTCCTCTTTCCAAACAACACCTGTGCTGGGCCCTGCTGTGGCCAGTGAAGAGTGAGTGAGAGGGCCAACTCCCCCCCCACACACACACACACACACACCATTCTACTATCCATGGTATCCCACATTCCCAACTCTGAGTGTATACCGACATCACATACATTCTTCTACGCAGATTATTGGGCTTCTTAATTTGACACATGAATCTAGTTGTGTAGTTTATGTAAAGAAGCAGTGTATTTGTTATGGTTGGGCTGGTAAGTGAGGACAGTGGCGATAAGGGATGAGGAGAGATGTGCTGTGGCATGCCCGTCTAATTCACAACAGCTGAGACAATACAGGACCTCGATAGCAGGGAGAGGGAGAAAGATGTCTCACACACAGACACACACACACAGTGTTTGTGTTCTCACTCAGTGAGCATGGTAGAGGAAGGGTCAATCTGAAATGAATCTGGTGTGATTAGTGAACATTTTGTTAACCTGATCCAATCGACCCTTTAGGACGGAAAATAAACAAAGACAAAAATGAACCAAAAGAGTTGATGAACAAAAGGAGTTAAATCAATAAACAGAAAGTGGAGCCCCACAAAATCAGGCCAGGTCTCTGAAGATGATAAATGAGGAACGCAACCATGCAAGTCCCGGGGAAGATCTACTGGAACACCTCATCGACATGACATCACATTACCAGTAAGTCACGTCCCTTTCAATGTAAACTATCTATCAAAAATTATTCAGGAAAAAGAGCCAATTTCACATTGGGGTTCCCCCCTAATGATTAGGTGAGGGGGGATTAACAAGAACTGAGGGAGTTGTAAACTGATCCAAGAGCTGTGGCTATGGCCCAATCCTACCCGAAGCGTGCACATCAGCTACATCATACCCCCCCCAGAATCCTTTACAGCACGTCTCTGAGGATTTAGTTGGAGGGTGGAGGGAGAGATGAGAGATCTGACACACACCACACGCAGGGACGGGTCTATCTCACCTAGGTTTATATACTATTCAAAATCATTTCAAATACTTTAGCTGGCCTCCATTGAGCTTGCCTGTCGCACTGAACCAATAAGAACGTCCAAAGTCCCAAACCATGCTCACTTAGCACTCCAGGCAGGCTAAAGCAGACGCTCTAAAGAATTTGAACGATTTTAAATAGTATTTGAAACCAGGATGGGGGCCTATGCAGCAGGGGTGAGGACAGCAGAGACGCGAGGGCATGATTTAAGGAAGGATTCCTCATCCGTCACCTCTGTCCCCATTACCAGCCCTACACAGGAATTCCCATTTGTAGTGGGGGGACTTAAAGCTTCACAACACCTCAACTCATCCCTATCCCGCTCCGTAGACTATGTCATCTGCTCTGGGGCAAAGGGACATGCAGTAGAGCCACACCCTGGAGTCTGTGTGTGAGTGTGTCAGAGGATGTTTCTAATTCCAGCCTTTTTCAGGGGGCGTGTCCGGAATCTCAGCTGTCTCCCCACCCTCCACACACATCCTCCCGAGAGACACACACACACACACACCTAGTGGGCACACAAAGCACCCCTAAACACACAAGTGAACTCTGCTGATCACATAAGAGCACATGTACGCAGACAGTATGGCCAGCTATAAAAACATACTTGATAAACAGTCAGACTTGTCCGAACACGGGCCAACACGCCACATGTACGGAGAGCAAGGCCACTTAAAAACACCACCACCCTACCCCTCCCTTTTTCTCTCATCCGCCCCTCCGTCTCTTTATGACTCAATACGACTTCACTAATCTGACAAGATCCTCTTGCACCTTACCCCCTAATCGTTACCACCCCCCCTAATCTCAGGCATGATGACATCATCTCTGTGGATTGGTAGTCTTTTTTCCCTTCAGTCTAAACTGGGGTCTGGTGGGGGGATGGGATGGTGGAGCAGACAGGCTAGTCTGCTTTCAGGGCAGACAGACATGTTTAGGTTTGAAATGACCTGGCGAGATCCATTACAGCCCAGAGAGGAGAGTGGGACGTAGAGGGAGAGGGGGCTTGAGAGGGAGATAGAGAGGAAAGGAGAAGAGGGAGGGGTGAAATGTGGCAAGTGGGCTCCCTGAGTGAATGAAAGAGGATCTTAGGGAAAGGGAAGTCTTGCTTATCCTCATCTGACTCTCTCTCTTTCTACCTCACTCCTCACCACCTCCCTCTCTCTCTCTACCTCTCACTCCTCACCACCTCCCTCTCTTTCTACCTCACTCCTCACCACCTCCCTTTCTCTCTCTCTTTCTACCTCTCCTCCTCACCACCTCCCTCTCTCCCTGTAGACCCCTTCCTATGCACCCAGACTAACTCTTCATGCTCTAGATACAGCGCCGGCTGTACTTTTACAATGTGCCATTATTACTGCTCTTACTACTGGCCGTAGTCAATGCCAGCAATGCCCAGCTTGTGTCTACATTTACACTGGAACATTCCATTAAGCTGTCACCCTTCTCTTTTCCTCTCGCTCGCTAACTGCTATTCAGCTATTCACCGATTTCTCTTTCTCTCTCTCCCCCCTTTCGCTCCTCTCCCTGCTCGTCTTCTGCCAAACATCCATCCCGCTTGCTCTCATTAAGAAGGGGAAAGAAAGGGATGGGGAGAAAGGAGAGAGAGAAAGTAGTGGGGGGGCCAACCACAATATTAATAGTGTCGATAAATCAAGGGAGTACAGAATAAGAGACAGCACAGGGAGGAAGAAGAAAGCTCACCAAGACACCAGCTGAACCAATCAGAAACCAGTGTCCAGTAAGTCTAGCAACACACCCTCCAGTCAGATAAGGCTTGTCCTAAATTTTAAACAGGTTTATAATTATCCCTTTATATTTGATATAATGACAACATAACCAATCATTAACACCATCTTCTTAAAAATGCCACCATCTTAGGGAGCTACTGTATCTAGTGAATAAACAGATAGGAAGGGGGGTGTTGAAAACGTACCGACAGCCCGGTGCTTCTAGTGCAGAGAAGCACAGGAAAAAAATATGTTTCATAGCAATGGACTCAGCCAGAAAGAACTGTCTGTGTTGTATAGTACTCATGAAATATCATTTACCATTTCACAATGAATGGACTCAGCCAGAAAGAACTGTCTGTGTTGTATAGTACTCATGAAATATCATTTACCATTTCACAATGAATGGACTCAGCCAGAAAGAACTGTCTGTGTTGTATAGTACTCATGAAATATCATTTACCATTTCACAATGAATGGACTCAGCCAGAAAGAACGGTCTGTGTTGTATAGTACTCATGAAATATCATTTACCATTTCACAATGAATGGACTCAGCCAGAAAGAACTGTCTGTGTTGTATAGTACTCATGAAATATCATTTACCATTTCACAATGAATGGACTCAGCCAGAAAGAACTGTCTGTGTTGTATAGTACTCATGAAATATCATTTACCATTTCACAATGAATGGACTCAGCCAGAAATAACTGTCTGTGTTGTATAGTACTCATGAAATATCATTTACCATTTCACAATGAATGGACTCAGCCAGAAAGAACTGTCTGTGTTGTATAGTACTCATGAAATATCATTTACCATTTCACAATGAATGGACTCAGCCAGAAAGAACTGTCTGTGTTGTATAGTACTCATGAAATATAATTTACCATTTTACAATGAATGGACTCAGCCAGAAAGAACTGTCTGTGTCGTATAGTACTCATGAAATATCATTTACCATTTCACAATGAATGGACTCAGCCAGAAAGAACTGTCTGTGTCGTATAGTACTCATGAAATATCATTTACCATTTCACAATGAATGGACTCAGCCAGAAAGAACTGTCTGTGTTGTATAGTACTCATGAAATATCATTTACCATTTCACAATGAATGGACTCAGCCAGAAAGAACTGTCTGTGTTGTATAGTACTCATGAAATATCATTTACCATTTCACAATGAATGGACTCAGCCAGAAAGAACTGTCTGTGTTGTATAGTACTCATGAAATATCATTTACCATTTCACAATGAATGGACTCAGCCAGAAAGAACTGTCTGTGTCGTATAGTACTCATGAAATATCATTTACCATTTCACAATGAATGGACTCAGCCAGAAAGAACTGTCTGTGTCGTATAGTACTCATGAAATATCATTTACCATTTCACAATGAATGGAAACCAAAGGAAAGTAGCAGTACAATGGAGTGGCCCTGTTTCTGTTTTGCCATTTCATAGGACACAGCAGATTCCTACGGAACGTTCTACAGCAGATTCCTATTGAGGGGGAAGGAGTAGGCTAATTATTGTGGGCTGGGTTAGCTAACCTGGGATTTCTCCTAGACGGCTGGGGGAGCATCGCTTGAAGAAGAAGAAAAAAAACGTATGGTGTGCGAATCGCTCTGGTATCAAACTTAGCCTGGTGTCCATCACCGTGGTGACAGGCCCTAACGAGTTCCAAGGGCTGGCGCCGGAGCAGTAGGGGGTCAGAAAGGGGGGGGGTTGAGGGAATGTTATAAGAACGTTTAGACGCGAGCGAGTCAGCATGGGCGAAGAAGTGCGTCAGACACTTGAAGTAGAGCAGTGCTGCTGTGACTAAACTCTCGTCTCTGCCTCTAGAACTCAGTCACACCCCCTGTGATGCTCCTATGAATTATAGATCACTCCCTCCTTTCTTGCATATAAGCTCACTCAAGTCCCCTACGGTAACACATACATACCTCAGTCCCCATACCGCTCTTCTGCTCTAAAGGGAGAGCCCCCCCCCCCCCCCCCCCCAGACTGCTCTATAAATACAGCTGAGAGCCAGAGGAATGACTTGAGTTAGGAGAGGGGTCACACTCCATCACAGCCCACTTTAGGAGCGGAGTCAGGGAAGAAACGTCACCCGTCCAGAATCCTGTTTCCGCCAGTGATAATAGAGCAGCATTGAGGGGAAGGGAAGTAGCGAGAGAGCAAAGTTGAAGCTGGAGTTGATTTATAGAAGAGAGGATGCCACGGTACACTTCATACAGTAGGCAGAGTCCCACAGACAGAGAGAGACACGTACTCTCAAGCATCTGCGCTAGAAGAGGCTTAATCCACAAAGTTCAACAACCAAGAAGGGTCAAGTACTTTCCTCTGAGACCTCTCCCAAGAAATGGCTCTTATGTAACTAAAGGCTTTCAGAAGGTTCTGTGTTAGTCATTTTCTTATTTCAATAAGACGCACACATACTGTTGCAGGTCAGAGTCGAGCGCCAGCTGAGAGGTTCTAACAAAATGGCCACCAGAGCAACAACTGTGCAATACTATATACACAATGTCTGCTATATTTCTATGCACGTTTGTTGAATATAATTCAAACCGAAGTACGTCAAACTCAATTCTAGAAGAAATATAGCTTCACAACAACCCTAGCTGAACTGGTTTTAATAAATCCGTAATGCAATGTTTCCCAAATGGTGGCTTGTGGCTAGGTAATACTGGAGCTGTGGCCAGAAACATAGTTTTCCATTCTCTGAGGAGTCAAGACAATTCAGAAGGCTGTTCATTGATGCCGGCACCAAAAACACTTGGGAAAAACATGCCAAGCTCACTTCTAGGAGGCTGTACTACAGTATAACCATAGCTAGCTCTACCCAATTTACCAATCTCGGAAGACATGCCCAAAGATATGACACAATAGCGCAGAACAAAAACTTTACAATAGAGTAGCCATAGAATGATCATTATTTCCAGGCCTGGATGAAGTCAATATGGCCGGCGGCCCACCCATCACGGATCATTGACCTGAACGGGATTGTCCATTCTAGTCAATACATTTCAGTAGTAGCACATTCATATTCCCAACCATAAACATCAAACTTGTTCTTACCTTGAACTCGTGCAGCTGCTGCTTGATGGTCTCCACCTCCGTCCCCACCACGCCCTGCGAGTTCAGCCCTTCCTCTGCCCGTCCCAGGAGCCCTTGCAGCTCCGCCACCTGGGCGTAGAATTCTCCCACCTTCTCGGCAGCTGCCTCGATCTGCTCCAGTCTGGCCTGGCCCCTCTCGGCCAGCTTCCCAGCCTGGCGGCTCAGAGCCTCAGTCTCTCTCCTCAGGGCGAGGAGATCGGGAGACGAGCCCTCTCGGCGGAGCATGGCGGTGCAGTCGCCCCCGTGACCTTCAAGCTCCGACCTCAACGTGGCCAGGCGAGCCAGGAAAGTGCGGACGGCATCCGCCTGCGAGGCGAGCGAGTCGGCATCGCGCCCCACGGGGCTCAGCGAGTCCAGCTCGTCGTCCAGGTCGGCCAGGCGGGAGAAGAGGTCGCGTACCGAGGACTGGACTTCCCCCACACCCTGGAGACGGGACTCCAGGGTGGAACAGCACTTTTCAATCTAGAGGGGGGAGGGAGGGAAGGGGGAGAAGGAGGGAGATAGAGTTAATAATGTTAACAAGTTGAAAGAGGCATGGTGCCTTGCTGATGTAATAATATGATATAAATAGCGGGACAAATCATGCTTCATGATTCAACCTAGTTCATGTATCCTAGCTCTCTGCTTAGATTCCTAGCTTTCTCATGAGCAATGTGGAGGAAAGGAATGTGATCAGAGCGGTGAGATAAGCGACAGACTTATCTTATCAATAATGGTCAAATGTAATGACTTCTGACCATGTATCTGATTAAATACCATACTGATTTGTACCAGTCTATAAGTAACTATCTATGGCACATTTGGGAATTATACATACAGTGCCTTCAGTAAGTATTCATACCACTTGACTTATCCCACAATTTGCAGTGTTACAGCCTGAATTCAAAATTGATTAAATATATGTTTGTCACCCATCTACACACAATACCCCATAATGACAAAAGTGAAAACATGTTTAAAAATGCTAGAAAATGTATTGAAAATTAAATACAGAAATATTTAATTGACTATTTTTAATATTTAAAGTATTCCCTTTGCAAATTCAACTCAGGTTCATCCAATTTCCTTTCATCATCCATGAGATGTCACTTCAACTTGGAGTCCACTTGTGACCGATGTTTTGACATGATTTTAGAAAGAAACACACCTGTCTATATAAGGGCCCACAGTTGACAGTGTACAGTATGTCAGAGCAGAAACTACACCACGAAGTCCAAGGAACTGTCTGTAGATCACCGAGATATAATTGTGATGAGGCATATATCTGAGGAAGGGTAAAAAAAAAACTATTTGAAGAGTATTGAAAGTTTCCAAGAGCACAGTGGTCTCCATCATTCGGAAATGTAAAGAATATGGAACTACCCAGACTCTGCCTAGAGCTGGCCGTACGACCAAACTGAGCAACCGGTCAAGAAGGACCTTGGTCAGGGAGAAGACCAAGAACCCAATGACCTCTGACAGAACTACTTGGCTGGAGTTTGCAAAAAGATACGTGAAATACCGATTATAAAGCAAACGATTCTGTGGTCTGATGAGACAAAAATGTAACTAATTTGGCCTGAATGCCAAGCGCAATGTCTGGAGAAAACCAGGCACAGCTCATCACAAGTCCAACACCATCCCTACCATGAAGCATGGCGGTGGCAGCATAATGCTATGGGGATGCTTTACAGCAGCAGGGACTGGGAGACTGGTAAGGATAGAGGGAACAGTAAATGGAGCCAAACACAGGAAAACCCTTGATGAGAACCTGCTTCAGAGTGCAAACGACTTTAGAAGGTGGTGAAGATTTACATTCCAACAGGACAATTAGCCAAAGCAATGGCTTCAGAACAAAAATGTGAAAGTCCTTCAGTGGCCCAGGCAGAGGCCATACTTGTATCCCATAGAAAATCTGTGAAAAGACTTGAAGATTGCTGTTCACAGCCGCTCCCCATCTAACTTAACAAAGCTTGAGAGAATCTGCAAGGAAGAACGGGGGATAAAATCCCCAAATCCAGATGTGCAAAGCTGATACAACATACCCAAGACGACTCAAAGCTGTAATCGCCATCAAAGGTGCTTCTACAAAAGTATTGACTCGGGTGTGAACACCTATTTAAAAATGAGCTCTTTCTGTATTTCATCGTCAATAGATTAGCAAACATTTCTTAAAACAGGTTTTCACTTAGTCGTTGTGAGGTACTGTGAGACTTTTATTGAATCCATTTTGAATTCAGGCTGTAACAACAAAATGTGGAATAAGTCTAGGGTTATGACTACTTTCTGAAGGCACTGTATCACTATACAGAACAATGCTCTTGACTCATTGGTTTACATTTCAGTAAAGTGATTCAATGGTCTGAAGTTTCCTATCTGTACAATGACCATATAAGATCACTGGAACGCCGAATACTTGAACTCCTCTGTCAGCTTAAACACGTTCTGTTCTCCGTCTCAATTCACACACACATGCACATGCATACATGCTCACACACACGCTCACTCCCACACACACACACGCATACGCTCACTGACGACACACAAAGCCTTCACACCCTCGCACACAATGACCTTTGCTAAAACTAGCTCCTCTGTTGTATCAGCCACACTCCAGGCTGAATAGATTGGCTGTGTTACAATACTCATAAATGGCTTCCTTTCATTGACTCCTTTCCTTATATGTCCACTAATGTAATTGTAAAGGATGACGTAATTGTAAAAGATGAGTAAAAGTCCAACAAACCCAAACAAATGCTTTCAAAAGAGGAAAGGCTGTTGAAGAGTAGTGAGACACCCTTATTGTTTTTGAGTGCATGATATTTTTCAAAACTGCTTCATTTCTGGAACATTCTTCTATTGAACAGAATACAGGCCTCCATCTTTCATCTGAGTGTCTATGAAATAGTTGTACTTTTTATATATGAAATACAGTTTATACTAAATTTCTCACACATCTTCTCACCTTTTCGCTGACGTCTCCAAACTCTCTGTCTGTGTCTCGGGCCTGCTGCTCCAGCCGCTGTCCTCCCTCTCCGCCGCCCCCTGCTGTGTGGGGTGCGTCCTGCACCAGCCCCTGGGCCAGATCTCTCAGGTAGGCCACCTGTGGCTGCAGCGAGTGCAGCGTCTCCTGCTGGCTCCTCAGCCGCTCCAGGCTCTTGTTGCTGCACGCCTGTGGGCCCAGCGCCTCCTGCACCTCGATCTGATGCCGCGCCGCCTCCAGCCTCCTCTCCACCGCCTGCCGCCCGTCCTCGAACTCCTTCAGTCGATCCGCTAACTCTTCCAGTTGGGAAACACAGTTCTGGAGTTTTTCTGCCAGCCCGTCGACTCTACGGTTGAGTTGGGCTTTCTCGTCGCGTATGTCTTCCTCTCCGACGCGGCAGTGTTCCAGGAGTTGGTCGGCCGCGGTGTTTAAACCCTCCAGGAGGGGGCGATGGTGCTCCAGGTCTAACCCCAGCTGCCTGGCCTTCTGCAAGGCCTCGTCCAGGGCCACTGGGTCAAGGGAGGGCTGGATGTCAGCTTCCCGCTTCTCGCACTCTGTCACCCAGGGCGTGAGCTTGGCGCGCTGTTGCTGGTAACTCTCGGCCTTGGTCAGGGCGGTTTTCAGCCGGTTCTGGCGTTCCACAATGCACTGATTAAGCTCATCCCAGTCCTGGCGTAGGTTGGCGAGCCGGGACTGTAAGGCTGATCGTTCTTCGCCGCCGGCGGGTAGCTTGGCGAGCAGGGAGGCCCCCTCGGCCTGGATGAGCTCGTAGGGGCCACGTTGGCTGGCCACCCCGCGATGAAGCTCGTCTTGCTGGGCAAGCAGGGTCCGGATAGCCTCGGGCTGGCAGGGGAGGGAGTTGGCGGTAGAGTCTCTTTGACCACCCTGGTTGTCCAACCAGCTCCGCAGCTCCTCGAACATCTGCTGGAACTGCTGGGTGCTGGAGAGAGCAGCTTGGAGCTGGGACAGACTGTCAGCTGAGGAGAGGAACAGAGGATTTGAACGCTATTCATTTACAGATGTTTTGATGAAGAACATTTAACCAGATGGACTAGCTACCTAGGTCTGAAAGAGGTTTTAGCGCTGGATTCAAAACCTAGACAACTAGCCACAAAGAGACCAAAAACCCCAGAATATAGCCTCCACCACATACAAATACTACTGAAGCCAACAGAGATTCATACAAACAGAATTAAGATGAACACCATAGACAATACAGAAGACTCACTGGCCCTCTCCTCCAGGCTCCTCAGCGGGCTCCTCACGCTCTCCAGCCTCTTCTTCAGCTCCTCTCTCAGGTAAGGTTCAACCACGATGGCGCTCAGCTCGCCGCACAGCTTCTCCGCCTCGCCCAGCTCATCCCTCCTCTGCTCCAGCTCAGAGCGGATCTCGCCTGTCTCCTGCAGACGCCGTTTCAGGGCATCAGGCTGGGCACTGAGCGAGGCCTGGCCGTCCAGCCGCTCGCCTAGCGCCCCCACACTGACCGAAAGGTCCTTCAGCAGGGCCTGGTATCGCTCGCTGGTGCCCTGGGCCAGGTCGATGTCCTCCGAGCGCCGGGACAGACGTTGAGTGAGGTCGTCCCACTGCTGAGAGATGGAGCCCAGCTCGGACCGGACCTCCGCTAGGTCCATGGCATCCTGCGGGGAGGAGTCGCCACCAGACGGTGAAAGGATGCCCTCGGCCGCCTGGGTGAGTTGGTCAAACTGGGGCCGGCGGGTGTCAAACTCACGCAGCATGAACTGTTTGAGGGCGGAGGGAAAGGAAAGAGGAGGAGTCAGAACCTTATCTGTCAATCAGGAATAATCTCTACATTTTGGCTAGTACAATTTATCACTAATCAATCAGAATGCTGTTGGTAATCGTTTATGCCGATTCAAGAACAGAATTGGCAAGATGTGGACAATCTATTGTGATATTCTTTTTCATTATTTTGCATGTGTTCAACATAGAGGACCTTAACTATGTACCTGGGCTTGTTGTTTCTGGGTGTTCAGCATGTTGGGGTCGATGCTCAGGGGTCCCAGCACACTCATCATCAGCTCCTTCTCTCTGAGCCATGGCCCCAACTGACTGGCTGCTGTGGCAAAGCTGCCCAGCCTATCAGCACAGGTCTCCAGTTCCGTCTGCCTCTGTACTGCCGTCTCATTGGCCTTTGCCCAGCGGGAGTCTAAGTAAATAGTAAGTGAACGTTGGAGTGAAAAACCATAGCAACTATTACTTATATTAAAAAATGACTAACAAATAGTGGAGAACGATCACAGTGAAACTGATGGGTTCCATGAGTGACTGAATAAACATTATGATTATAGACACAGTTATTATTTTGACTTGCAATGTCCACAAACTATTTTTTTCATTCTGCCTCTGTACGCTTTCCTCATGACTCATACACTGGGTATCCAGCAGAGAGAGAGTCTTGGATCCACATGGCTTTGAAATAAGGCCCTGCGTGAATTGTGTTGAAAGGAACACGGCAGAGCTCCCATCTTCAAAACCACAGGGCGATATCAGGTCAGGGTAAAGATATCAAGTATTTTTATAGCTTTGACTTGGAGTCATCCCATTCATTTGCTACCTAAAAATGTTTCACTTTGCTGAGGCAACTCATTAAATCTCAAATAACTACTACATTAGCCTGTCTTCTTATCCTCTGAAATGTACAGTACCATATGCTCCTTAAACAGATTCATCAACCATTCAAAATGGCTGGCTCTATTAATTATTTGATTCAGGGCCTACTGGTTCCTTATGTTAGAAAGTGTCCCGTACCCCACAACTATTCAAAATGGCCGACCAAATTCATCCATTCCAGTACCACTCACCGATCTCCTTAATTTGTTGTCTCCAGGTGTCTGCCTCTGGGGAGTCTGGGTTGTCTGCTATCAGCTTCTCCAGGGTGCTCTTCAGCTCCTCCACCTTCCCAGAATGCTCTGCCAGCTCAGACAGTAAGGCCTAAAGTATAGAGAAAGAAGAGCATATCAGTATGTTGGCTACAAAAAGACAAGGATAAGCATTTAGAACGGAAGCAAGAGAGTGTAAAATGTTTATGTCAGCTAGGGGGTGATAACACTGATTTTCCAAAGTAGCATTGTTGACCAACTAGCAGAGACATAATACACCCCGATATTGACTGTGGTTTGACCCAAGTCCACACACTCACCTTGTTCTCCTGGGCCTGGGCGCGTACCAACTCAGGTTTGGAGGGGGAGGTGGTAGTCTGGCCCAGGTGCAGGCTGTTCTCCCGGTCTCCCAGCCAGCGGCTGAGCTCCTCGGTACCCTGGCTGGCCTTCTGTCTGAGCTCCAGAGAAGCCTCCTGGTTCCGCCGTCTGTTCTTCAGTTCCCCTCCCAGCTCCTCGTAACGACCGCTCACTTCCGCCACCGCCACCTGCATCTCTGTCAGGTCTGAGAGAAAGAAGGAGGAGGACAATCTATCAAAATAAATCTAAACACATTTAATGGGTATGGTGTTTTGGTAATTGCTATGGAGTCACGTGGTGATATGGTGTGTGGTCCTCACACTACCAGGCAGTTTATTAGGCAACAGATGAAGTAAGTGATGAACTTCACAGGGTGGTGAAAGTGCACGGTGATGATCTTGATGCTCCTTTCCAATAAATATCGAGGGTCTTATACTGGTGACATGACGATCGATGTTTGACAAATTAATATAATTGGCCTTTTGTCCATAACAATCTCATCATGTAGTCTATACCCGCACTGTATCTACGAGCTGTTGGCTAGAGCGCACGTGGCAATATCAGAGTGGCCACATTTGCTATATAACGCAACATTTCTTGTGACAAAACCAGCAGTAGAGTTGAAAATGCGATTCGGTACATGGGAATTGAACCACAATAAAGTTCTGTTTATGTGCACTACGTTATCACGCACGGACTTTCATCCGCGAGAAGTCAATTTGATAGAAACATCTCTGGTGGGGAAAACGCATATTGTTTTTATGCAGATTTGTTGAAAACCTGGGTCGCCAGCAGGATGGAAACCTAGCTACCGAAGGACTTTGGGTCGACGTTATTAACCCAGAGGGACAGAATATTAGTGACAACAAACATTTGCAATGGTGTTAAGACACTGCAGTAGCACACATACTGTAAGAAGCTCACAGACAGAAGACAGACAGAAAATGGATGCACGGTAAGCATTATTGGGAGCGAGCGAGCAGATTGTACGCCAAGCAGTGACGCTCACAGCAGTAAGCACCGGAGAGCATCTCATATGAGGAAGGAGTCCAGAGACGATTGGGTTTTGGATAAGGGAGTGAGGGTGAGCTCACCTTTGCATGTGTGAATGCCATTGACCCTGCTGGGGCTGTCTGCACCATTGATCTGGGGAACACCTGGGAGAGAGACACACTACACTCAGACGACTACACACATTGCAACAGACACTAACACACATTCGCGGACAGTCCAACATAAACACTGATAAGCATATAACACGCTCAGTCTCTGGGTTTTCACACGCTGTACACATAGACAGTTTTGCATGGACATGTTTGGCACTTAAAAGATAGCATATCCTCACAGTACACGCACACATTGATAGCATAGACTTCAACACACACAATACACACCTCACAGACAGAGCTTGGATGAACTAGGACATGCAGGTAGCAGGGGACACATGTAGGCAGTTGATTCCCCATTCCCCTTACCTGTCTTGGCCTGGGGGGCTGTGATGTTGATGATGAGGGTCTCCAGTTCTGACCCAGTCTTGTTCAGCTCCTGAACCCGAACCCCCTGGGCCTCCCAGTCTCTCAGTAAGTCCTTAGTAAAAAAAAAAAAAATGTCTGAAAGTAATTAATGGCCTTATATAATTCCTCAATGAATAATCACAAGGACATGTCGTTCTGAATCACTATCATGCTTTGGAACGTATTTATCAACACACTACGAAATCGAGCAATACCTTAGAATGAGTGAAATATGATTCAGTGATTGACTGAGGATTCTGTACGTGGCGTGAGTGTGATTAAACCAGGTACGAATGAAAAAAGGGCACACACACACACACACCTCGAGCTGCTGCACTCTCCTCTGCAGGGCCTCTGCGTTGAGGTTGGCCTCTTTGGGAGGCAGCTGCTCCTGTGTTGTGTGGAGCCAGCTGAGGAGGGAGCCAGAGAGAGACCGGAAGTGGCCCAACCGCTGCTCACAACTCTGCATGGCGTTGTTCCTGGAGAGGGAAGGAGAAGGATAAGAGATGGGGGAAGATGAGGGGATGGCGAGAGAAACCAGATTGAAAAGAAAAGAGAGACCAAAAGAGAGCGATGTAGGGATAGACATTGAGAAAGTGGGTGAAAAACAAAAAGGGAGGAGAGATCATTTTAATTCAAGCCCACTATCATGTCCATATAAAACACACAACCATCCCATTAAAATCACACGCTCCATGGCACAAAAAGAGAGAGTTACGCAGTCAAGGATAAACCAGTATCTTGACCGTATTCGCCCAAGGCTATAGTCTCCTTAGCCTTGACCCCTGCTTTGTACTTGTTCTGCCCCAATCGCAGCTGCTTTCAAAACACTGCACTGACTGCGGTGCACACAGACAAAACAATCGTGACATAACAGTCTGGGTCATTGAAAGTGTTTTATTTATGCTTCGTTCACAGCCTGTAAGTGAGAGCCTCTTTTGTATGTCTGATAAATGGACACTGAACTGTGCCCACCAAGGCTTATTTTAGTAACCGCTGACCACATTCACTCCTGCGCCATCAGCTAACACTGTCCACCCCCACACCATTGTTGGCAACACACAGCGTTAAGAGACATCCCACACAGGCCTAATCCCTCACTACATGTTAGGTTCAAAGTAAATAACTCAGGGACACTAGAGAAATTTAACCAAGTTGAATCATTCCCCAGAGGTTCTGTACAGCTGAAATCAGACCGCTAAACATTTCAGACATCACAGTTTATATGCATCCTACTTAAGACACTCCTCCCTTACAGTTTATGGCTCCACAGGAAAGAAGGTAACCAGATACCAAACCTGATGACTCCCTTAAAGGGAACTGACCTCACCCCCCTGACCTCAACCCCTTCTTCACCTAATCCACAGATATCCACCCGTCTCGCCTATATCAACACATCGCTCTCCTCCAACAAACACATTCCAAAGCCTTCTGGCTTTTTACAAACTCTTTCTATTCAAGGCTTTGTCTCTGTCATGTATTTAATATCTCAATGTTCAAAGTTTAGCCGATTCCAACAATGTATAAGCTTTTGCGATCTTTTGCTAGACGAACGGACAGTCCAATGGTATTTATAAGAGGCCTGACGTAGAAATAGAAACACTAGAAGGGGGCATTGCCAGTCATTCTATTTCTTGTGGCATGTCACAAGTGTGGTTAAGCTAAGCAGGGCGACATGGCAACTGGTAACTGCCATACAGGAAGTTTCATTTTGTTGTTGTCATTTAGCAGACACTCTTACAGGAGCAATTAGGATTAAGTGCCTTGCTCAAGGGCACAGTTCCCCTCTAGTCGACTATGGGATTCGAACCAGCAACCTTGGTTACAAGCCCAATGCTCTTAACCGCTAAGCTACCTGCCACACCAGTGGATGAATTTGTATGGCATTAGCGTGAAGAGAAATGCCATGAGTGTCATATTTCAGACTGTAATGGTGGCAGCAATGTGACAGTGCGTGGTCTTATTGTGCTGTACCCATCTCCCCCTAGTGGGTTTGGCGCTGCACTACAAGCATACGTGCACCTAGAGACCTTTAAATAGATTCCGACGTGTGAGTCTTTGCTTTGTGTATTGTAGGGCAGGGCTTACCTACAGTGAACTACAAAGCTTATACACAGGGCTTTACTTTGTGTTGCATGGGATTTGGCTCAGCGTTTCTCTGAGGCAGTGCTGCTTACCTTTCAGTGATGTTGGATTCCAGTCGGGCAAACTCATCGGACACCTCTCTGACATTGTCCAGTAGGGTCTGTGTGCTGGTCAGGGCCTTGGCTTGGCTGAGGTCTGTCCCCAGCTGGCAGAATGACTTCAGTTGACCTGCCTCCTGCTCCTGCTCCGCTCTCACCTCCTGTAGTAGTAAGGTAGACACAGATGTGTTATCTGAAGCCGACCCTCCCCGAAAACCCTCTGCCTTCTTCCACTTCTCTGTTCAAAGATATCTATGGTTCTTTAGTATTATTTATCATCCCCATCCTCTCACCTCAATGGCCTGTAACACTGATATATACGGTTCTGCACCTCTATCCTCCTACCACCTCTTCATATCTATGGTCTGTCAGACTATCTATGGTTCTGGAACACTTTAAGGGACCACAATGGAAATTTTTACCATCCCACCCCTCTTACCTCAATGGTCTGTCTGTAGTCCTCCACACTGCGGTCAGGCTGTCCCGCGGGGCTCAAAGCTCTCAGCCTGGTCTGAGTAAAACCCTGCAGGTCCGTACTCAGTCTCTCATAGTTCTCCAGCTTGGGCAGGAGCCCCCGGAGCTCAGCCTCCCTCTCGGCCTGCTTGGCCTGTGCCGCGGCGTAGTGCTGGCTCAGGCGCTCTAGTGACCCCTGGAGCCCGGAGGCCGTGGAGGCGTCAGAGCTCTGGAGCAGTTTGGAGACCGAGTCGCAGGTGGCTTCCACACTGCCCTGTCTGGATAACAGCTCCTGGCGTAGTTTCTGGAACAGAGGGGAAGTGGGTTAAAAGAAGCTCATGTAACACAACTGCAAAGAGGAAGTGTGTATTAGATGTGAAGGCAACATTTTTTAAATAATAGTCTGTAAGGTAAAAAAAAAATATAGATAATTCTCATAAACAGTATTACAGCAGCTGCAGGTTATTCCATTGTGGACCTGTATTTCTACTATGGTACCTGATTCTGTGTGAGGGCGTCCTGGACAGCCTGGGCGGTGGGTTGGACGGGCCCGGGGGTCAGCAGTAGGCCGTCCAGCCAGGCTAGCAAGCCCTTCAGCCCCTCCTGGACACTGACCGACTGGGCTACGGACGTCTGGAGCTGCTCAGCTCGCTCGGACACGGACTCAGACAGAGAGCTGAACCTCTTCTCCAGACCATCTGGCTCAGAGAGAGGAAGGATGAGAGAATGCCAGGGTGATTACTTTTCTCCATTACGATATAGACTCGTTTGTTTAGGGGGATGGATTTTAAAAAGACATCAACAGAGATGGTGGTGTTCAGTAAGACAAGTAGATACACTGCAGGATCTATGAGGATGCGAAGGGATGAATAAGATATAACAATACAGAAGGTTATGATTGGCAGAACAATAGATACACACTACCGTTCAGAAGTTTGGGGTCACTTAGAAATGTCCTAGTTTTCCATGAAAACATACATGAAATGAGTTGCAAAATGAATAGGAAATATAGTCAAGACATTGACAAGGTTGTAAATAATGATTTTTCATTGAAATAATAATTGTGTCCGTCAAACTTTGCTTTCATCAAATAATCCTCCATTTGCAGCAACTACAGCCTTGCAGACCTTGGGCATTCTACTTGTCAATTTGTTGAGGTAATCTGAAGAGATTTCACCCCATGCTTCCTGATGCACCTCCCATTGGATTGTTGGATTGGCTTGATGGGCACTTCTTACGTACCATACGGTCAAGCTGCTCCCACAACAGCTCAATAGGGTTGAGATCCGGTGACAGTGCTGGCCACTCCATTATAGACAGAATACCAGCTGACTGCTTCTTCCCTAAATAGTTATTGCATAGTTTGGAGCTCTGCTTTGGGTCATTGTACTGTTGGAGGAAATTGGCTCCAGTTATGCGGTGTCCACATGGTATGGCATGGCGTTGCAAAATGGAGTGATAGCCTTCCTTCTTCAAGATCCTTTTTACCCTGTACAAATCTCCCACTTTACTATCACCAAAGCGCCCCCAGATCATCACATTGCCTCCACCATGCTTGACAGAGGGTGTGAAGCACTCCTCCAGCATCTTCATTTTTTCTGCGTCTCACGAATGTTATTTTTTATGATCCCAACACCTCAAACTTAACTTCGTCTGTCCATAACACTTTTTACCAATCTTCCTCCGTCCAGTGTCTGTGGACTTTTTTACCAATCTTAATCTTTTCTTTATATTGGCCAGTCTGAGATATGGCTTTTTCTTTGCAACTCTGCCTAGACGGCCGGAATCCTGGAGTCGCCTCTTCACTGTTGACGTTGAGACCGGTGTTTTGCGGGTACTATTTAATGAAACTGTCAGTTGTGAGGCATCTGTTTCTCAAACTAGACACTCTAATGTACTTGTCCTCTTGCTCAGTTGTGCACCGGGGCCTCCCACTCCTCTTTCTATTCTGGTTAGAGCCAGTTTGCCCTGTTCTGTGAAGGGAGTAGTACACAGCGCTGTATGAGATCTTCAGTATCTTGGCAATTTCTCGCATGGAATAGACATAATTTCCCAGAACAAGAATAGACAGACGAGTTTCAGAAGAAAGTTATTTGTTTCTGGCCATTTTGAGCGTGTAATCGAACCCACAAATGCTGATGCTCCAGAAACTCAACTAGTCTAAAGAAGACCAGTTATATGCTTCTTTAATCAGAACAACAGTTTCCAGCTGTGCTAACATAATTGCAAAAGGGTTTTCTAATGATCAATTAGCCTTTTAAAATGATAAACTTGGATTAGCTAACAACGTGCCATTGGAATACAGGAGTGATGGTTGCTGTTAATGGGCCTCTGTAGGCCTACGTAGATATTCCATTAAAAACCTGCCGTTTCCAGCTACAATAGTCATTTACAGCATTAACAATGCCTACACAGTATTTCTGATCAATTTGATGTTATTTTCTTTCAAAAACAAGGACATTTCTAAGTGACCCCAAACTTTTGAACGGTGGTGTAGTTGTGAGCTTGTGTACCTGCAGTGCTGATGATCTCGGCAGCTCTGAGAGTGGGGGACTCCTGTGTGTTAGCCAGCTCTCTGCCTGCCCTCCTCACCTTCTCCAACTGGACTGACCGCTCCGCCAGCTCATCCTGCAACAGCTGACCAGAACACAGGGAGAGAGGGGGAAGAAAAAGAACAGAAAAGGGGGAAAAGGAGGAGACATGTTGAGGTGCAGGGAATGGAAAACAGAGTTCTACCCTCTCCTCGCAAAGATTGAGGCGCTGATAATGTCGCCTCGTTCAGTCACATGTACATACTGTATAAAATAATTCTGCACACCCCATCTATTTCTATGCTCTCTCTCACCTGTACGGCCCGCAGGGTGTTCTGTAGTGTCTGTGTGTCCGTCTCTCCGCTGGGTCCGGTTATACTCTGGTTCTGCTCCTGGGTGCTGAGCCAGGTGTGGAGCGACACAGCCTCGTCCTGGTACTGCTGGTAGCGTTCCAACAGACCCGACAGACGCCCCCCCAGATCTGACGACTGGAAAAGGAGGGGGGCGGGGAGTAAGCATAGATCAAAAAAAGATGAACTATGAAAGTAGAGCAATATTGAATATCTTTACACACAGCCTCAACTATGGTTATGGCTATATTATTGATTATTATATATTGTAGTTATATAAAGAGAATGTAAAATAATGAATAAGGCTTATATTTCAAAGGGACCTTGACTGAATATAGTGAGTCTTTCAACACAATCCCTGCCATTGTGGATATGCTCCTAGTATGTATTGGTACACCAAGCACAGTGGTAATGAAGAATACAATCCCCCTACTCTATATGAGACCCACCTTGGTGTGCAGTGCGGTGTAACGGTGGTTGGCGTCCTGTAACTTGTCCGTGACCAGCTGCTTCGTCTCCTCCAGGGCTGGGTCAGACCCTCCTACCTTCTCCAGAGCCCCCTGGACAGAGTCCAGCACCTTCTGACCCGAGATGGACACGAAGCGCAGGTCTGCCTTGTGGCAGATCACATCCTCCGCCAGCTGGAAGACAACAGGTTCCAGGTCAGTTCGATACAGTCAAGAATGTGTTCAGTTCCAAAGTTTGAAACAGTAAACTTAGTGTCTTTAGTATCATGACTGTGTGTATACAGCTGACAGTAGGAGTGAATATTGCTACCAACTGCCAATATAAACCCTGAACTATTGTTACAGTAAGCCTATATTCTTGCATCTTGATAATGTAAACCATCTCTCTCTGGCTATGCAATGTAGCTTTCTCTCTAACTCACACTAGTCTAAAACAACATGTACCTTCTTGTGCTCTTCCAGTCTCCCCTTCAGGCCCTGTGCGTCCGTCTCTCCTTCCCCTAAGGAACCCAGCTCCCCCTCACTCTGTTCCAGCCAGGTCCCCAGGCCCCCGTGCTCCTGGAGGAACTTGGCCAGCTCGTCCTTAAGGGCCTCAGAGCGCCTCAGCCTCTCCTGGCAGGCTCGCAGCTTCTCCTGGTGTTGGGTCTGGAGCTGGTCTAGCTGGTCCCGCAGACGCTGTTTCTCCTCGGCTGGCACGGCCGAGTCGGGCTGGTCCAGGAGGGATCGAGCGTTCTGGGACACCTGCATCAGCTGGGCCTGCTGGGCCTGGAGCTGCTGGAGCTCCGTCTGTAGAGGGGTTAAAGATCAAAGATCATAATGGGTCAGAGAGAGCCAAACGGTAGGGCTCATCTCACATAGTCTGGAAAGGAGATGAGAGGAAGGATGCAAGTTGACTGTCATTCAATAACCTCTGCCAAGCACCTAAAAAGGCGGTTTTAGAACCCTTTTCTGAAGCATTACGTTTCATAGTGCATTTAGTTGTATACCACAACATGAACAAACGTTCCTTTTGTAAATAAGCAGCAAGGAGAATGTCTGACCTGGAGCATGTCGCTGTGTGATTGTAGTCTTCCCTCTGGCGAGGAGGGGTGGTCAGTAACAGTCATGCCAGTTCCTATTCTCCCAGGCTGGTTCAGGGAGGAGAGCTCCTCCAGCAGCGAGTCGATCTGACACCGGGTCTCCTGCAGCTCCTCTACTGCCTTGGCCTATAGGGGAAGAGAATAGAGGGGAAACGTGATCAAGCAGCACAGATCGCGGTCAGTGTATATTTCTACCAATGAAAGTGCAGTCAGGGAAAGAAAGGCCCTTCACCATAATTGACACAGAAAAGGAAAGAGCTTTTCCTCTGGTTTAATTGCCAGCAGCATTCCACCCTGCATACCACTGCTGGCTTGCTTCTGAAGCTAAGCAGGGTTGGTACTGGTCAGTTCCTGGATGGGAGACCAGATGCTGCTGGAAGTGGTGTTAGAGGGTCAGTAGAAGGCACTCTTTCCTCTGGTCTAAAAAAATATCCCAATGCCCCAGGCATTGCCCTGTGTAGGGTGAGGTCTTTCGGATGGGACGTTAAACGGGTGTCCTGACTCTCTGAGGTCATTAAAGATCCCATGGCACTTATTGTAAGAGTAGGGGTGTTAACCCCGGTGTCCTGGCTAAATTCCCAATCTGGCCCTCAAACCATCACGGTCACCTAATCATCCCCAGTTTACAATTGGCTCATTAATCCCCTGTAACTATTCCTCAGGTCGTTACTGCAAATGAGAATGTGTTCTCAGTCAACTTACCTGGTAAAATAACAGATAAAATAAAAACACTGTAGCTATTTCCATAGTCATTTTTCAGTACTCAAAACAGTATCCATAAAGATACACATCTTGGACCTTATAGACGGCAATAATAAAATCTACGTGCTGTGTTAGACAGCAGCGCTGCTACTTTAGGCTTACCCGCTGTGTGTTCTGTTGGACGGTGGTGCTGATGGCCGTGTCCAGCTGGGCCAGGGAGGAGTCGGCCGTGTCGGTTAGGGCACTGTACTGCTCCTTCATACGGGACAGTGCCCCCTGGAGGTTGGCCCTGTCCTCTGGACTCAGGCTGTCACCGTGCTCCGCCAGGAACTCCTCCACCGAGCGGATGGTCTCCGCCACGCCCTCGCCTCTGGTCTGCAGGTCCTTCTGTACTTCCTGGGGGAGGGGGAGAGAGAGAGGGGGGGTCAGATATAGAGAGGTTACAGGTAGTGTGGCATATTCCCCTGGAGCAGGCCATACAAAACTGCATGTGAAGAGAAAGGAGAATACATGCACAGTGTTAAGACGCTCCAACAGTTTGAACGCAGCCTAGCTCCTATAACTGTGGGTCCTCAAAGAGACCTAGCAAGGTCAGAACCAGGCTACATTAGAAGTCTGGGAGCAACTAAAACAACACAGGCGTTATCTCCTTTCTTGAGCATTGGATGTGAAAAAAAAAACGGCAGCGTTTTCCCTCACCTTTAGCTCGTTTTGTTTCTGCTGCAGCACATTCACGTCACCCGACTCTGCTCCCGCTCTTTGATTGGCCAGCACGCTGGCAGCTCCAGCCAACCACATTGTAAGGCCTTCCAATCTCTGTGAGCACTCTGCTTTGTGCTGCTGCACCACCTGGAGAGCCACGGACGACGGTAGACAGAGAAAAATGTAGGCAGAGAGAGAGTGAGACAAGTAATATTGCACGTTTTGCTAATGAACAGTGGTCAGTCCACGAGTTTGAATCAGACCCCTATTGTCATTTTCCACTCAGCTGAGCAGGAGCACACAAAAAGCAGATCTTTCTACATTTCTCTTCAACACCCATTCACACTTCCATGAAGTGCAACGCTTGCCTGTTTCTAAACCCTTTAAAATGTCATTTATATGTGTCACACTTTGCCAGACGTCGAGCATGATGTGTCCAGAATTCACACAGCCAGCCAGACAGATCGATAGATACGGACACAGCATCATCAACAGGTCAGTCGAGCCAAAACAACAACAATAACACAAAGACAATCAAACGAAACAGTGTCCTCGTTTGCCCCTTTGTTCCTTCCTCCCCATGTCGTACAACAGGGGAGAAGAGGACAAAAGGAAAGCGTTCTAGCCACAGCAAGGCTTCTCGGATTTAAAAACTCTCTAGCCTTTTCCGTGGCGGCGCAAGCGTATTTCCTTCTGTGGCAATCTGGAAGAGCAAGGCAGACATGTTAATACACACAGGTGTTATACAGGGACACATGCAGAGGAGCAAACACACATTGGGCATAGAAGCTTGTGGTGGGAGTAGTAATACCGGTCCCTATACGGTGTCTTAGTCTTCGCAGCAGCAGCGGTGATCAATTTAGACACAAATGTTGAAAATAAGAATAATTTTTGAAGTTAACATATTTGCTTTGATGGAGATGATTAATAGTATGGATAAGGGTTAGCCAGATACAGAAAGTGATAGAAAGTGAGAATTGAAACAATGATAGCATGACCACAATCGTTATATGGTAAAGTATGTTATTACGGATGATTGACTGTATTGAAAATGTATAATGTTAAACATGCATTCCAGAACTCCAAATGGGACTGCGCAACATAGCCAGCGGTTTGCAAACCTCTCTCTCCCTTGCACTCTGTCTCTCTCTTTCTCTCTCCTTCTCTTCCTCTTCTTTTTCTTTGTGCCTGCGCTGCCTCTCCTCCTCCCTATCTCTCTGGGCGGCGAGGGTGTCGGTCTTGGCGTGGGCTTGGCCAGCGGCTCGGTGGAAGCCCCTCTGGAGCTGTTGTAGCTGCCCAAGGAGGTGCCTGCTCTGTTCTGGAGCCAGGTCCTGAGCCCGCTCCGAGATGAACACCTGGATGTCAAAGGCAAGCGCGTTGACGTCATTGGAGCGGGCCGAGAGAGACGACTGCAACTCCTGAGGAAGGGAGATAGAAAGGAGAGATAATGATCTGAGGACTAGCTGGAAATGAAGCAACGTGTAGGCTGAATCCGAACTAGGTTGTTAATTGCACACTTGAAAGTGCACAAGAAGAGGGTAACGAGATCAAACTTGAAGTTTGGCGTGAGAGCGGTAACCTTGCATAGCTGGAGCTGTTGTGTGCGCTGAGGAGGAGTCTCGCCCTGGGTTTGCCCATCCATTCCTGTAATTTGTGCCTCAGTCTCCTTCAGCCAGAAGAGAAGATCCTCTACTCGCCCTCCAAGTGACCTCTGTTCCCCAGTCACTGCCTCCTGAGAGAGAGAAACAAACAGCACTGATTAGCAAAGGGTGCAATAGTGGATAAACACCAAAAACACACAGATCTCATGTTTCAATCCACTGTCCCATTACCTTATGTGCCTCTCTGTGTGCGCGCAGCCCCTGCAGGATGTTTTCTGAAACCCCTCTGGCAGCCTCGTAACCTCGAGCTAAGCTTCGCCCATCCTTTTCCAAGGCCAATAGTAGCTGAGGTGGTACTTCCTGTGGGCGGGGCTCCAGCAGCTGCCCAGCAGCATCCACTTCCTTTTTGACCTGGGATTCTAAATCCCAAAGTTCTAGATCCAAGGTCTGAGATAAAAGGTTGGTCAATTTTGAAACTAAGATTTCCATTGTGGTAACATCCTAGATCATACATTTGCAGGTACTAAATCTCTTACCTCTGTCTGTTTGATGATGTCATCAAGCGCAATGAGACTGCGACCAATCGACTGTTGCTGCTGCTGCTTGAGGCGAACCTCGATGTGTCTCACCATAGAGAGCAGAGCCACAATTTGCTGGTCATGTTCCAGGAATTCCTGGCGGAGCAACGAGGACTGATGGAAAGGGAATGTCAGATAAGCATCCGTCTGAATGGCATTCGACAGCTTGTTACTGGGTTACACAATACAGATAATGTATGATCAAGTAGAGACAATTTGCTTTTCACCTACTAAATGCATCAACTGCTTACCTTTCCTGTCTTAGCTGGGCCCTTCTCTTTCCTTATCTCCAATTCTTGGATTTCTCCATCCTCCTCCTCCCAGCTCTCAGTTGTATCAGATTCGGGTACCTCTGTTGTATCAGATTCAACCATCTCATTTGCATCAGACTGTGGGCTCTCGTCAGACCAGGACTGTCCTGATTCTGTAGACTCCTCAAGGGGCTGTTCCTCTTTACACTCAGTTTCAGTGGGACTGTCACGTTTCTGCTCCTGCTGTTGTTCTTGCTGCTGTTGCTTCTTCTTCTTCCCTTTGCCAGTAGTTTTTGCTGGCTGGGTAGCAGGCGCCAAATATGCCTCCTCAGGTGTACTAATTCTTAGTTGTTCAATGTCCTTGCCAGGAAGATCAGTTGGTTTGCTCAGAGACCTGTCCTCCTCAGGGGTGTCTAGGTGGACATCTTTCTCAGGTGTACCAATCCTAAATTGTTCAATTTCCTTGCCATGTGGGTCAATTTCTCTCCTCAAATAAATATACTCAGTTTTCTCCTCAAGATGTGCATTGATTTGGTACGGTGCAGTGGTGTGGGTTGATCTTTGTTGATTGGCGTCAACTCCACTAAGACTCTTGGTAGAGGCAGCCATTTTGTTCAGCTCCTCTGATTTACTGTCTTGCTGCTCCTCAAGCTTCTGCTCATCCCCAGAGACTGAGTTCTCAAGATCAGCCGGTGTGGATTTCACTTCAGAATCTGCTCTATTGTGGATGGATGGCTTCTCCTCTGTCGCAGGTTCAACTTTTTCTACCACTTTACGCATCTTAGACTTTCTGTTCTTCTGATTTTTCTTTCCCGGCATCATCTCTTTAAGCTGGTCTGTTTGAGATGGTAGAACAGTCTCCTCTTTCTCTCCTTCTTTAGCTTGGTCTCGTAGAACTTTCTGTCCTTTTCTAGCCTGGTCTGGTAGTACTTTATTCTCTTTCTCTCCTTCTTTAGCCTGGGCTGTTAGAACTTTATCCCCTTCTCTAGCCTGGTCTGGTATAACTTTCTCCTCTTTCTCTCCTTCTTTAGCCTGGTCTGGTAGAACTTTCTCCCCTTCTCTAGCCTGGTCTGGTAGAACTTTCTCCTCTTTCTTTCCTTTAGCCTGGTCTGGTAGAACTTTCTCCTCTTTCTTTCCTTTAGCCTGGTCTGGTAGAACTTTCTCCTCTTTCTTTCCTTTAGCCTGGTCCGGTAGAACTTTCTCCTCTTTCTTTCCTTTAGCCTGGTCTGGTACAACGTTCTCCTCTTTCTCTCCTTTAGCTTGGCCTGGTATAACTTTCTCCTCTTTCTCTCCTTCTCTAGCCTGGTCTGGTAGAACTTTCTCCTCTTTCTCTCCTTCTTTAGCCTGGTCTGGTAGAACTTTCTCCCCTTCTCTAGCCTGGTCTGGTAGAACTTTCTCTCCTTCTTTAGCCTGGTCTGGTAGAACTTTCTCCCCTTCTCTAGCCTGGTCTGGTAGAACTTTCTCCTCTTTCTCCCCTTCTCTAGCCTGGTCTGGTAGAACTTTCTCCTCTTTCTTTCCTTTAGCCTGGTCTGGTAGAACGTTCTCCTCTTTCTCTCCTTTAGCCTGGTCTGGTAGAACTTTCTCCTCTTTCTCTCCTTTAGCCTGGTCTAGTAAAACTTTCTCCTCTTTCCTTCCTGCTTTAACCTGGCACGGCAGAGCTTTTTCCACTTCCTCTGCTGCTACAGGAATCATAGAATGGTGAGGCAGAACTTTCTCTCTTTCTCCTTCCTTCTTGTCAATTCCTTTACTCTCTTCTGGTGAAACCTCAGGACTCCCTACAGTCTTAACTTCCTCTACAGATGTCACAAAACTCTCCTTCTTCCCCACTCCCTGACGCAGTGCCTCTAGCTCATCTGCAGCCTGCTTCTCACTAACACCTCGCCCAAACACCTTCCTCAGGATACTCTCTTTTGCCTTCCGTAAAAGGGCCTCTTTATCATTTGCTGCCTGGGGGGTTTTCAGAATGAATTCCACCTCTTTTCTATCCTTATGCTCCTGTTGTCCAGTCTGTTGAGAAACCGTCTTCTCCCCATCTGAATCACTCTTTCCCACAATGTGCTCGCCCTCCCGCATTTGCTCATCCTTAGAAACTCTATTATGAATGGATACTCTATCATGGATGGACGATCGCTCATCTGCCACAGATTCAACCTTTTCTGCTACTATGGGTGTCTTAGACTTTTTGTCTAAGCTGTCGAGAACACCCTTCGCTACTGTCACTTCAGAACCTGCTTTATCATGGATGGATGGTATCTCTTCTGTCACAGGTTCAACCTTCTCTGATGCCATAGGTATCTTAGATGTTTTGTTCTTCTCCACCCGTCTTTGGTCCTCAAAGACCTTATACTCTGTACCATCTCTCTCTACCTCAAGAGCATCTTCTATGACTCCAAGCGGAACAGCAGAAGCTTCCCTTACTTTGCCAATATCTTCTGGATCTCCAAACCTCTCAACAGTCCGTGCCCTGGCACTTTCAAGTGCAGATTGAACATCTTGCACAAGGGACTCCTCTTTCTCCTGTGGGGTAACATAACCTCTGGTGGACTCAACACCCTTATCCTTAGATTGTACATTCTGGTCTTTGTTTTCCATTTTCTGAATATCAGCTTCTTCTGAGGGTCTTTGCTCAATGTCAACCTCCCCCTTTCCTTTCTTCTTATTCTTCCTCTTCTTTTTGCTCTTACCTTCAGCCTCCTTAGAAGGGGGTGATGCATGTCCAAGATCATCACGCTCTGTGACCTCAATCTTTGTGTCGCTCTCAACCTCTATTCTACCTTGCTCCACCACACTCTCAGTACTGTCTTCTACCACATTTGTCTTCCCTTCATCATCTCTCTCAACTAGTGTAGAAATATCTATGCTGCCCTGTTGATCCCTACCTTCTCTGCCAATGGCCCCTGTCGAGTCCATCCGTGGTTCTTTGCCCATAGCAGACTGCCCCTGCTGCAAGACTGAACTACTTTCCCCCACAGGTCTAGACTCCTTTTTGATATCATTTTCTGGTGGTCGAACAGTAACATCTTGCGGAGTCGCCATCTCCTGAAGGGCCCGCTGAACCCTTTTCTCCGCATTGATTGCAAACTGAGCCAACAAATTGATTGACTGGTCTGACTCTATGTCAAATGACTTCCCGGCTATTGAGACCTCTCCATCTTCCATCTCTTCTTCAATGTGTACAGAGCCATGGTGTTGCAGATCTTCTGACTGCTTGAACGTTCCAGCTTCTAGAGTCTTTACAATGTCCTCTGTGATCATCAAAGGGTTATACCCCTTTTCTGACTCTTCTCGATGTGGGGATGGAGAAATAACTTCAGAGCTTTCAATAATTATTTTGGTTTGGCTGTCTGGACTGGATATTGATAATGTGACTGCAGGACTATAGGTCCCATCTGAAGAGACAATGGGTGTTGAACCATCCTCATCGTCACATTCTACATCCATGGAGCCCAAGTTGCCCTGGAGCTCTGCAGCCATTTCTCTGGATATAAGCCCATATTTGACAGCTTTTTTCAGGCTAGAGACTCTCTGCCCCGTGGAAGGGTCAAACAAGCCCCCTTTCAGAACCTGGTTGGTGGCAATGAGCCTGGCCATATGTTCTCCCACCAGCCCTTTCTTAAAGGCTTTAGGCAGAGGGAGCCTAGCTCCATTGGAAATATCAATAATCCCTCCAGTGTCTGCCTGGCTTTGCAACATTCTGAGCGCTGGGACCGGATCAACTTGTTGAGATGCAATTGCTTCAGCTAAATTCAGGATTTCACCTGTTTGCTTATCCTGGATTCCCTTGAAAGGCTTCACTTCCAAGAAGCGCTTTCCACTCTTAATGTCAATCTTGCCTTGGTTTACAAGGTCTGAGTAAGGCACAATTTGGGCACTTTGTGGATCCAACAAACCTTGTGTTACACCTGGAGAAACCATTGCTTTCTTGGCAGTGCTCTCATCGAGCAGACCATCGGAGACAGCCTCTGTCAATGTAAGTCTACAATTTAAATCAGGGTCCAAAATGGCACCTGTGGATGCCTGGAGGAGGGCAGCATCTGGGTTTGAAGAGAGGGCGACTTCCCCCTGACATGCTCTCTCTAACTCCCCCAGTTCTGGGGCAATGGCACGGTCTACCAGACCTCGCAGCAAAGCATCAGCAACTGACAGTCTAATTCCAGAGTTGTGGTGCACGATGCCACCCTCTGCCACTTGCTGGGACAAGGCTTGATAGACTTCCTCCTGCCCAAGCAAACCTCTTTCAAGGGCCAGCTTTAGGGGAACAGGTGACTTCGTTTTGGGATCGACAACCCCATCCATTTGCAGCTGCAACATTGCTTTGGTTAGCGCTGAATCTAGGTCTGAGTATTTTCCACGGTATGACTTCTCCAACGCAACTAGCTTTTCTCTTTGGTCCTCCTCTATCAGCCCAAGGTTGGCTGCCAGGGTAACAGACACTTTCTTATCCCTTCGCAGGTCAACCACTCCCCCTGAGACCACCTGGGCCTCCAGGAGCCGAGCAGCTGTGTTGGAGTCTATCAGGCCTGCCTGAGCAGCATCCTTCAGGGTACAAATCTTCCCTTTCTCTACATCCACTACCCCTGCCAGGGTCTTCTCTGATTTCAGCACACTCCACATCAGGTCTTCGTCAAGCAGACCCTCCTGCATCACATCCTCCATGCTCAGAGATTCACATGCGCTGACATCCAGGAAACCTCCGAAAAGTCCTGCCTTGGCCATCAGCTTGACTGCAGTGTGTCCAGGGAGGACCCCCTGAGCCACGGCTTCATCTGGGAGAAGCCGCTGCCCTCCTTCCATCAGTAGACCCCCTTGGTGAAGCTCTGAGGTCAACCTTTCCAGCTCAACATCCTCCTCACTCTTCACTGCTGCTGCCTCTAAACTCATAACCTGGGGTGGGGTCTTCACTGTGACCCTCTGAGCATCCTCCATAGTATGTTTAACTCCAACACTCACAGGCATGCTCTCATTTTCATTAGTCTCTGATGGTGGAATGGGGTTGGCATCAGATTGGGTTGGCATCAGAGTCTCTGCCTTGGTCTTAAATGGTACTGAGTACATTTCTGAGGCTTCTACAAGTGTACCGCCCATGAGTGAGTCCGTATCCTTTGTCTTTTTGTGACCTCTATCTCTTGCTCCCTCTGATTCAATCTCTACCAGCCCCTCTTCATACGAGCCTGTAATTAATTGCTTTTCTGGTAGTCCAGCTGAGGGCTGGACACTTTCAAAAATAACAATTTCATCCTTTTCACCTTTTACTTCTCTATGTACACCTCCATCTACCTTCTCACTTATTATCATGGTTGAGTCAACGTCTACCTGTCCCATCTCCTGAATTCCAGTTTGCTTAGCCTGCAATATCATGTCAGATGTACCATCCCATCCTTGACTATCAGCTTCTTTTACCATCTTTCTGGAGGAAATATATTTTTCAGACGAGCTGAATTTTGCACTCTTTTCATGGACCTCTCTGATTTCCCTTGTCTGCTGATTATCCACCAAACTTACAATTGGCACTACTTCCATAAACTCCTGTCTCTGTGAAGTCAAACTCAACCCTGACACCACCACTCCAGGTATAGGATCCACATTGATCAGACCAGTAGCAGCCTTGACAAGTTCCACCAGCTCAGGCTCGAACAACACTAAGCGCTGGCCAGAATGTGCATCTATATAACTGTGGGTCATTAAATGGAAAAGCAGGCGGTGATGTGCCTGTTCCTCAGGGGCCATCTCCTCCAGAAATGAGGGGAAACATGTGTGCTCTGGGGAAGAGGCAGGTGGTGAGGAGGGAGGGGATGACCCAGTGGAGCCCCAGCTTAGGCGATTTAGATTTGGGGAGCCTGACTGGTTCATGTTGTGTAGCACATCTGGGATCTGAATCTCTTTCAGAATCTCAGCCACTTTGGGTTCAAGGACCTCCTTAGCCTGATTCAGGGACACGATCTTGGGGGTTTCAGGAAGGTACAGGGCACCTATCGTGTGGCGTTGTCTCAGGATGTTCAGAGCCAGCTCTCCCGAGATGACCCCTTGTTGTAGAGCCTCTGCAATGGGCAGCAGCTCCCCTGACTCAGGCCAGAGCATCCCCATAAAAGCCCAGAGGGACTCAAGCACCAGCAGGGCCAGATGAGGTGAGAGCAGGTCCCTCTGGATGGCTTCCTCCAACCCTAGGCGCTCCCCACTTACAGGGTCTAGTATCCCACCACTCTGCAGCTGGCGGGTCAGCATGGCACAGGCCAGGTCCTGGTCCATCAGATTGTGACGCACAGCCTCATCCACAGTCAGGCGGCGTCCCGTACGGGGGTCAGCAATCCCACCAGCAAATAGCTGGGCCTCCAGCAATCTCACCGTAACTTGCCTGTCAATCAGATTCTCTTGGACAGCACGGAAGATCCCAACCTTCCTGCCGGAAGCGAGGCAGACGGTGCCTCCTGGCTGCTGTTTGACTGGCAGCAGATACAAGCCTGTGTCATCGCTGAGGACACAGCGCTGCTGCAGTTCGGACAGATTCAGCTTTTCTGCTGTGTTAGGGTCAACGAGCTCCCGCCGATTGACCCGTGACCTGAGCTTGGTGTAGACCCTTGGGGTCAGCAGTCCCATCTCTCCAGCACTATCCAGGGTCAGTCTTCTTCCTCCCAACCCCCTGAGGCCTCCTGTGTTCATCTGCAGCTCCAGGATACGCAGCCCCAACTCCTCTCTGATAAGGCCCTCCTCCATGGCTGCGGCCACTGGAAGGAGCTGGCCCTCCAATTGTTCTGTCTGGTCGACAAGATGCAAGGCACTCTCCAGCTCTGCTAGGGATTGGCTGATGAGACTATCAATCAGGCCACAGTTGAAGCCCTCTTCCAGTGATAGGCTCACAGGGGAGACAGGCTGAAATAACCCACCCATGGTGAGCTGGGCCTCCAATAAGACATGGCAGGTGTCCTGATCAATGAGGCCACGCTGAGCAGCTTGGAAGACTGGGACAGTTTCCATGGTGCCCAGGTCAATAACTCCGCCAATGGCAGCTTGGCTCTGTGAAGAGAAACAAAGTAAGTGAATATTTTAACTTACTTAACAGTAAGTATTTAACAGTATTTTGTTGAGGAACCCATAGACCGTAAGTATCCACCAAGAAAAAAAAAACAACCTTTACCAAAGAGAATTTTGACATAATTACGGTGATAAAAGCATATTTCAATAGATACAATACGATATAGTATTAAACTCGTTTTTTCCCCCTTCTTTCTCCCTAATTTCGTGGTATCCAATTGGTAGTTAGTCTTGTCCCATTGCTGCAACTCCCCTACGGACTCGGGAGAGGCGAAGGTCAGGAGCTTCTTGACACTGCTTGCTTAACCCGGAAGCCAGCCGCACCAATGTACAGCTGACGACCGAAGTCAGCGTGCATGCGCCAGGCCGCCACAAGGAGTAGCTAGAGTGGGATGGGACAAGGACTTTCCTGACCGGCCAAACCCTCCCGTAACCCGGGCAACCCTGGGCCAATTGTGCGGCGCCTCATAGGTCTCCCGGTCGAGGCTGGCCGCAACACAACCTGGGATCGAACCCGGGTCTGTAGTGACGCCTTTAGCACTGCGACGCAGTGTCTTAGACTGCTGCGCCCCTCGGGAGGCAATCTTTTGCACCCACATTTCTCTTCCAGCATGGCACAAGAACACTTACCTCTGTTCTACAAAGCACTAAGCATGGCTACATAGAGAACAGAAATGCAGAGAACCAATATACCAGGTAAAAACAAACAGCAAAGGAAGGAGAGAAAGACCGATCAAAGAGAAGATAAAGCTAGAAAAAGGCAGGTCAGATTGGAAGCAACGGTAAGAGAAAGCGAGCACTACTTACCGTACGGGGCTGGCCCGTGATGCGCAAACACTAACAGGCCGAGGGCTCGGCAGATTGAAGAGCGACAGGTGAGAAGCTTGGAGTTAGGATTCTGCATGCTATCTACCTGAAGGCCCTGACTCGCCTGACTGACACTCCATTTCAATCGACTCGCTATACTGTAACCTCCATAGGTTTTGGACCATCACTAGCTATACTGTAACCTCCATAGGTTTTGGACCATCACTAGCTATACTGTAACCTCCATAGGTTTTGGACCATCTCTAGCTATGGCACAATTGACTTTGGACTACGATTAATTGAAATGGACTTTCTCAAATCTGACTGACATTGAATCCACAATGGACTGATTCTTTGCTCACTGGCTAAGTGGCAGAATACAATTTAACTTAACCAGAGATAATAGGATTCTGCCCCATACATACTGATTAACTACAGTTATCCTTTTGCTGAGAGCAGGATGTCCTTGATTCTCTTCTGGCAGCTGTTAGTGATTTTGAAGCAAAATGCTGATTATTTCACACATATTAATGCATTAGACGGCACAAACATATACACACACACACTGTGATCTGGACACATCATGCTCAAACGGTGACGTGGGGGTTTGCGTAGCTGGCCTCTGGTGCTCACACGAAGCCGACACTGGCAGTTAGACATTCTTCTCTGACAAGTGATTTGATGCAACGTGTGTACATTCTTCCTGAGTGTATAGAACTACCCAGAAAACCACACACACCATTCATAGAACACACACTCGTGGGTGGGAAGGTACGCGCACACACACCAACACACTCACAATCCCTCTCATACATTATATATCACTGATACACTCACATACACATACCATCACATTTGGACAGATGTATATGGGGGGGGGGACATGACAGCGTGGTTGGATTTCGAACTATGTGAATGAGTATGCGCGCGCGTTTATGAAGAGTAATGGGCTTTTGTAGGTTCATGGATGAATAGCAAGGTCGCGTACAGAACGTAGTGCGGGGACAGTAAATGACCATTGTAATTTAGGGTCACACCTATTGTCTACCAATGAGTGCTCAGAGGTGATGTGGAGCATATGGACGGGTGACTATCTCGTGACCATGAAGGCGGACGTTGAGGGCGCTCCTCCTATCAAAAAGCTACTATAGCTAAATGGTAGCATGACTTATTTGGCTCTACGACTGCTACACCAATAGGGGGCCATAGACTAGCCATTATGCAGATGTGTTTGATGATGATGGTGATGACGGATGACATGATTGCAAGCGGGTTGTCGAGTGCAAGTGAGGGGGGGGCTCACTCCATGCAATTACATAAAATGTTTGTTGAAGCAAACCAAGTCTATGAGTCGACAACATTCACTATGGGGGATGATGATGGTGGTGGTGATGATGATGATGGGTGTCAAAAAAATGCACACGGGGTGACGGGCGACACACAACATGCGACACACTCTCGCTTGCACACAAACACGGCTCTTGAGCCTATTCCATTTCAGAACCTCAAATTCACAAAAAGGCAGACAGACATTGCCAGTGAGCAACACACTTGAACAGCAACGTCGTAAGCTCGCATTGGCAACTCGCTAGTGAGTTTATGGTTGTAGCCGCAACCTCCCTTCTCCTCCCCCTTTCCGGGCACCCTCCCTCCATCCGCTCTACCTTTCTCTGCTCCTCTTTGGCCTGCTCCTGCTCCAGCTGTTGCAGTCGGGCGGTGGAACGGTCACACAGCTGGCTGTAGGTGGCCGTCAGCTCATCCAGCTGGGAGGTCACCTGGACACATTCCTCTGGGGACAACCTAGAGGACAAACATTTCTATCAGTTTGAACTTGTATGTGTGTGTGTGTGTGTGTGTGTGTGGTGTGTGGATAAAGGTGAGACGTTAATGAGCGAGTATACAGTAGTCGTGTGTTTATAAAGTGGTATGCATGTGCGTAGGAGAAATCTGAACTTACTTGCTGGCCTGTTTAGACATCAGGAATACTTGGGTGTTCCTGATAGCCTGAGCCACCTCCTCCTTCTTAGCCGCTAACTGCTCACCGACAGCCTAGAAACACAACTCAAATGATTAAAACAACGTGATAGAAAAAGAACACCGGTATATTCATTTGATAGGATAAGAGAGCGTGCTACAAGACAGACCAGCGGATGAATACAATTCAATAAGATACTAGATGCATTTAATAATATTTCTGGACCTGCTGCGCCGCGATGGATGACTCGGCAGAGGGGCCCTGGAGGCCCTTGACCCAGCCCAGCAGCTCTGACACCTGGCCCACCCTCTGCTGCCTCTCCTCCTCCACCTCTTTCTGTGGGGGGGGGGACATGTCATCATGATAGAAATGTATTGGCGGGTACAGACAACAAATCCCAGGAACACAGAGGAAGGTTGACGAAACCAAAAACAGAGAGCGAACGAAAGAAAGAGCGAGACATACCTCTTCCTCCTCGAGTCTCCTCAGTGCATCGCTGATGTACTTGACGTGTTGCGTCGTCAAGGTAACCAGGGCTGTGTAGCGTGTGCGCAAGTCCATGAACTGGAATGGCAAAGAAATGTTTCTGCTCTTGGCTTCACACACAGACATTGACACATATTCTTCTGTAAATAGATTGCGCCGATCGTCTCCCTCTCCTTACCTCCTGCGTGATGGCGTCTGATGAAGAGTGCATCCTCCTCCTCTTAACAGTGGATTTCTGGGTCGACTCCACAAAAGCTTTGAATGTCATCAGTTGTAGCTCGTAGTCCTGATGGACAAATATGGATACATGTAACGTCGTGACAATTAACTGATTTAAAAAAAAAATTATGTTTTATGTTGTATTGGTATAGGACATTTCGTTTGGAAATTGGGTATGCAATCAATCAATCAATCATATGTATTTATAATCCAGTAACCCTGTAGCCCACCTCAATTCAAAATTTATGACTTGCAAAAAACACCTAGCATGAATCATCATATTTTTGGACATCAAATGAAAACGTTATTTGTCACATGGTTCGTAAGACAATATGTGGAGACTAACAGTGAAATGCTTACTTAGGGCTCCTTTTCCAATCATCCAAAAATGTGTCTTTACATTACAATGACAAAGTGCTGTGGTACTGTACCTTGACAGAGGTGCAGTACTGTTTGGAGTGGGTTTGGCACTCGTCTAGTTTGGTCTGGTTCTTTTCGATCTCGGCTACTAATGCCTGAGGAGGGGAATCAGGCCCATGAGAATAGACGTCATTTACAGAAGTCACTCAATCGCAGTCAGATCATTCCATTCGTTTCAATAGCCATTAGTCCCAATAGCCTATTTAAACAAAGTTAATGTTCATCTCTCTTTCTTTCAATGAACCTTTCTCTATGGCTGGGTCAATATCTATCTGCTGTGTAGTCCTTCTCTCTCTTTCTGTCGGTCTCCTTGGATCTGTCTTCCTGCCTCTATCGGTCTCCATCCATCCCTCTCACCGTTTGTTCTGCCAGTTGTTCAGACAGGACTCTGCTGTCAGTCTGTCCAGGCTGGGTGTTCTCCTGTCTCTCAGTGGTCTCCTCTATCCAGTGGATCAGAGCAGAGTGGCCGTCTCTGTAGTGCTGCAGGACTGAGCCCAGGGCCTTTAGCTCAGCTCGCCTGGAACAACAAGGAGGAAATCCACGCACACAAACACACCACGACATTCAATAAAGTACCCAATCAGTGATATGGGTCTATGCCAGGGTTCCCCAACTGGCGGACCGCGGGTGGTATAATTTGGCCGCCCAAGTTTTCGGAGCTAAAATAAATCAATACAAATATATTTTTTGTTGTTGAATTTTCATTGTTGGACATAAAAGACCATAAAAACAACAGCAATTTTTATTTTGGGAAATCTGTTCCCAAGCATAATAGAGAGATTGTATAATAGTGAATCATTATAATTGATTGGATTTATGTAGCACTTCTCTACCGATGTACTCAAAGCGCTTTACATTGTAGGGTGAAACTCATCTCGCCTAACATCAACGTGTAGCACCCACCTCAGTGATGCACGGAGACCATTTTTGTGGCAGAACTCACAATAGCTATCAGTTGGAGAGGTGAGGAGTGATATACGCCAATTAAGAATTAGGTGGCCATGATGGAATGTGGCCAGATTGGGAATTTAGCCTGCACCTCTGTCATCTCTATTTCACATTTGACCAGAACGGTGGTTTTCCAAATCTGTCCCCATCTCAAAGACATACTGCATTCATTTAAGTGTAAACCTACAGTACAAACACCGAGTAAGGCTTAAGTTTCACATAAGAGTTCCATAAAAATGATATGACTAACAGTGACTCCAACCATTCATCCGTCCACCACTCACCGTGTGTCCATCTGTCTCTTGACTCCGGCCCACCTCTCGGTGAGCTGGGCGGCTTTCTCCTGGTAGCGCTCCAGCTCCGGGCTGCGGTCTGGGTGGAGCCTGTTCAGCTGAGTCCCCGCCTCCCGGGCCTTCTGCACAACCGACTGCAGGGAGCTCAACACCCCCTCCTGGTCCTCAAGCTCCGACTGCCACGTCTGGAGGGAGGGGGGCAGAGAATCAGCACGAGGACACACTAACAAACAAATCCTAATCTTGATCCAAGCAACTCCTACGGGGCCATCAATAACTTTTTCATGCATTTGTACAAACATTTGTACAGTATCTGAATTAGTGGGATATTAGTGGATAGTTTGTTCTTTCATTGTATCTGCCAGTCTCTTACCCCCAGTTGTTCCCGTAGGGCCTGGATGGCGTTGGCGTCTGCAGGGACGATGTCCTCCTCACTCAGCCTGCTCTCGTACCTCTTCACCTGGCTCTCTGCGGCCTGCAAGCTGTGGATCAGCACATCCACTGTCTTCAGCCTGGGCGAAAGGGGGAAGCACGCGATACTTAGTCAAGTATATTGGTTAAGAGACCTCTTTGGGCTAGGGGACAGTATTCGGAAGTTCGGATGACTGACGTGCCCAAAGTAAACTGCCCGTTACTCAGGCCCAGAAGCTAGGATATGCATATTATTGGTAGCATTGAATGGAAAACACTCTGAAGTTTCTAAAACTGTTAAACTCATGTCTGTGAGTATAACAGAACTCGATCTGGAAAATGTGTTTTTTGAGCTCCCAGGCCATTCATGTGGGCCTATTGAATGTCCAACCAAAAAGCGCCCAGATTGCAGTACCTATGGCTTCCACTGGATGTCAGTCTTTATAAAATGTGTTTTTGGAAAAATCAACAAGTAGTTGTAGTTTTTCGAAGGTGTCCCTCGTTAGGACTCTAGTCTTGTGGCGCTCGTGAATGAGGGCGCGCACTTTGTTATCTATCTCCGGTATTGAACATACTACATTCTGTTTTAAATGTGATCGTTTATTTACATATTAGGGTACCGGAGGATTGATTAGAAACTTTGTTTGACTTGTTTGGACGCAGTTTACCGGTAACTTTTGGGATTCCTTTGTCTGCATGTTGAACGAGTGGAAAGGATTACTGAATCAAACACGCCAACTAAACAGACTTTTATGGGATGTAAAGAAGGACTTTATCGAACAAAACGACCATTTGTTGTGTAGCTGGGAACCTTCGGATTGCAAACAGAGGAAGATCTTCAAAGGTAAGTGATTTATTTTATCGCTATTTCTGATTTTTGTGACGCCTCCGCTGGTTTGAAAAATGTTTTTAATGTTGGTGTATGGGGGGGGCGCTGTCCTCAGACAATCAAATGCTATGCTTTCGCCGTAAAGCCTATTGGAAATCGGACAAAGCGGTTCGATTACCAAGTTTCGAAGCTAAAGAATGATGTATGACACTTGTATTTTCATGAATGTTTAATATTAGTATTTTTGTATTTTGCGCTCTGCAATATCACCGGATGTTGTCGTAGTGGAACTCTAGCGGAACACCCAGCCCAAAGAGGTTTTAAGAGAGAGTACTTTGAGTGTGTGTGTGTGTGTTTGGCCTACGTACTTGCGCAGGTAGACAGAGGAGAGGTTGTGTAGTCTGTCGATCTTCTCCACAGCCAGGTTGAGTTCAGAGCGCAGTACGGGAACAGTGGAGGAGGTGGGCTTCTCCTCAAAGAAAGTCACACAGCGACGCGACACCTCGCCAAGACTGGTCCTCAAACCATCCAGGTCCGACTGCAGCTTCTGACACCGGGAATAAGGGTTAGTCTTGATTTGCATATTCATTATGTAGAAATAAGTTGAAACATGAAAAGAAATGAAAGCAACTGAATAAAGTTAGTGCTGGTCCCCTTTTTGTTGGTAGATGAATAAGAGTGTGTAAAGACTCTGGTGACCAGCAGATGGTGCTGTGGCACCATACTGACCTCTTGCTCTGCAATTTGAACAGTGTTGTCGACGCTGTTGCCCGATAGGTTGCTAGGGGGCAGAGTCTGAATGCCGCGCATCAGCTTTTGCTCCGCCTCCTCCAGACGCAGTTTAATGTTCTGGAGCTCTGACAGGTAGGACCGAGAGACAGACTCATCCTTCTCCACTAGATGAGAGACACAGAGAGAGAGAGAGAGACAGAGAGAGACAGAGAGAGACAGAGAGAGACAGAGAGAGAGAGAGACACACAGAGAGAGAGAGAGAAGCACAGAGACACAGACACAGAGAGAGAGAGAGACACAGAGAGAGAGAGAGAGACACAGAGAGAGAGAGAGAGACAGAGAGAGAGAGAGAGACAGAGAGAGAGAGAGAGACACAGAGAGAGAGCCACAGACACAGAGAGAGAGACAGAGCCACAGAGCGAGAGACAGAGCGAGAGACAGTGCGAGAGACAGAGCGAGAGACAGAGCGAGAGACAGAGCGAGAGACACAGACACAGAGAGAGACAGAGACACAGACAGAGAGAGAGACAGAGAGAGACAGAGAGACATAGAGAGAGAGTAGATAAAGGGTAAATAGAGACAGTGGGGAGATAATTTAATTTCCATCCCACTTAATTGGGTCAATGCACCATCACAAAACCCTTTCATTAGAATTCCCCATGTTGCCCTCATGCCCCAAATGTGGATGAAGCCAAGACTCAAGTAATTGAGGTGATGCACTCTGTCAATCTACCTGTCCCCATGCAAAACAGAAACACATTTGTCTTTTTAGTGCACTATCAATAATTTGGATGAATCTCAATACTACTAAGCAAGTAAAGTTAAGTAAATATGTGAGCCAAACCCCCCACTGCCTCCCAATTCTCCACCCTTTCTCCTGAAACGTGCACTTACCCTCGTGCATTCAAAACCAAAGGATTTGTGTCAGCATGGCCTCCAACACCTATCCTCCGCTTTTAAATGCAAGCACGGGAGTGAACAAGTGCACACTTCAGGGAAAAGGGTGGAGAATTGGGACTGAGATGCAATATCCGTCCATCTACCTGTCTCCATGTTGACCAGCAGGTCCTGGCAGTGTTCCTGGGCGGTGTGGGCGTCTCTCTCAAGCTCGCGTCTCTCAGCGGGGTTGAAGAGGACGCTCTCTTTGCTGTCAGAGAGGAAGTCAGCCAGGTGGGCCTCCAAATGGTTCAGAGCCTGGTCCCTGGCCACAGGGGTCTGGGAACGTACCTGAGGGGGTTAGGGAGAGAGAGAGAGAGAGGTGCACGTGAGCTAAATTAAAGAGTGGTGATTGGTTGATTTGATTCGTCCACTCAAAAAATCTTTTTTAGAAACGTGACAGGGACAGCACCACACAGCCAGATCCTTCTTTACATTGTGGTCCCTAAAGTGCATGGTGCAAAAACATGTTGATATGTGTATTAATTAACACGCGTTAAGACGTTATTCATACGCAATAGGCAAGAAGTGGAAATGAACCTATTAGCAGATGGAGGGGAAAGAGGAAAACATGACAACAGAGTGACACTACAACATAACGTAAGTCATATGAGATATCCGCTGGAGAGAGAGAAAGAGAGAGAGGGCGAGAGAGAGAGAGAGAGAGCGAGAGAGGGCGAGAGAGAGAGAGAGAGAGAGAGAAAGCGAGAGAGGGCGAGAGAGAGAGAGAAAGCGAGAGAGGGCGAGAGAGAGAGAGAGAAAGCGAGAGAGAGAAAGCGAGAGAGAGAGAAAGCGAGAGAGAGAAAGCGAGAGAGAAAGAGAGCGAGAGAAAGAATGCGAGAGAAAGAATGCGAGATAGGGTTGGGGAAAGAAAGAGAAAGAGGGCGAGAGAGAGAAATATGCTTGGAAGAAACTATAAGAAATAGAACAATTAAGTGAGATAAATGTGGTTGAAGACAGACATGGAACGGACAGCAACAGGGTATTTCTGTCAACCACAGAGACGTACGGTGACATTAAAACCGTGTGTCTAACCGTGTCCAGGCTCCAAGAGGAGACGGTCCTGATGTCTTTCTGCAGGTAGTGCCAGGAGACCACACTCTTCATGCTGACGTGTAGATTGTGCCATAGAGACATCACGTTCTGGTACAGCTGCTCCATCCTACAACACACGGAATAACACTCAATAGACGGCAGGGTGAGGTGGGAGAGTGTATGGGCATCCGTGTGTGTGAAAGCGTTTGTTGATCTGTTTGTGTGTGTGCACATGTTTTATGGATATGTGAACTGCGTGTGTGTGTGTGTGTGTGTGTGTGTGTGTGTGTGTGGGTGTGTACCTGCTGGCGGTGTCCATGGCTTCCTGGTTGGGCGGTGGTACGGTGAAGCAGACTGACGGCACCATGGCCTCATTCCCACTGGGGCTGATCACCTTCCATTTAGTCCTCTGAGAATTGTCCTCCAACACACACTCCTCACCTCGGCTGATGGTGATCTACGGGAGAGAGAGGTGGGGAGAGAGAGAGGTGGGGAGCGAGAGAGGTGGGGAGCGAGAGAGGTGGGGAGCGAGAGAGGTAGGGAAAGAGAGAGGTGGGGAGAGAGAGAGGTGGGGAGGGGGAGAGAGAGGTGGGGAGAGAGAGAGGTGGGGAGAGAGAGAGGTGGGGAGAGAGAGAGAGGTGGGGGGGAGAGAGAGAGGTGGGGGGGAGAGAGAGAGGTGGGGGGGGAGAGAGAGAGGTGGGGGGGGAGAGAGAGAGGTGGGGGGGGAGAGAGAGAGGTGGGGGGGGAGAGAGAGAGGTGGGGGGGGAGAGAGAGAGGTGGGGGGGGGGGGGGGGGAGAGAGAGGTGGGGGGGAGAGAGAGAGGTGGGGGGGAGAGAGAGAGGTGGGGGGGAGAGAGAGAGGTGGGGGGGAGAGAGAGAGGTGGGGGGGAGAGAGAGAGGTGGGGGGGAGAGAGAGAGGTGGGGGGAGAGAGAGAGGTGGGGGGAGAGAGAGAGAGGTGGGGGGGGAGAGAGAGAGGTGGGGGGGAGAGAGAGAGGTGGGGGGGAGAGAGAGAGGTGGGGGGGAGAGAGAGAGGTGGGGGGGAGAGAGAGAGGTGGGGGGAGAGAGAGAGGTGGGGGGGAGAGAGAGAGGTGGGGGGGAGAGAGAGAGGTGGGGGGGAGAGAGAGAGGTGGGGGGGAGAGAGAGAGGTGGGGGGGAGAGAGAGAGGTGGGGGGGAGAGAGAGAGGTGGGGGGGAGAGAGAGAGGTGGGGGGGAGAGAGAGAGGTGGGGAGAGAGAGAGGTGGGGAGAGAGAGAGGTGGGGAGGGAGAGAGGTGGGGAGAGAGAGAGGTGGGGAGAGAGAGAGGTGGGGAGAGAGAGAGGTGGGGGGAGAGAGAGGTGGGGGGAGAGAGAGGTGGGGGGAGAGAGAGGTGGGGGGAGAGAGAGGTGGGGGGAGAGAGAGGTGGGGGGAGAGAGAGGTGGGGGGAGAGAGAGGTGGGGGGAGAGAGAGTGGGGGGAGAGAGAGTGGGGGGAGAGAGAGTGGGGGGAGAGAGTGGGGGGAGAGAGGGGGGGAGAGAGTGGGGGAGAGAGTGGGGGAGAGAGTGGGGGAGAGAGTGGGGGAGAGAGTGGGGGAGAGAGTGGGGGAGAGAGTGGGGGAGAGAGGGATGGGAAGGAAGACGAAAAAGGGACAGATACAGATGGAGAGATGAGGAGAGATGAGGAGAGATGAGGAGAGGACAAGATACAGAGATGTGGATGTGAGGGGAGGATAAGAGAGATATTGGGAGAGAAGAGATGGGGGGATCGATGAGGAGAGATGAGGAGAGATGTGGACAGTTGAGGAGGTGAAAAGATTGGGAGAGGAAGATGTATAGAGAGAAGGGGAAAGAGGGAAAACAAATGGAAAAATAACGTTTTACGGCAACAAACAAATAACGCAAAATGGAAACGTTCATGGGTTTAATGTGGTTAGCAAAAGCCCTAACAACTGAAAAGGAAACTAGAATCACCGCGGTGCCATATTGAATTGAGCAGCCATTTAAATACCATGGAACTATAAGAGTATCCATGGGACTGAAAATGTCTACATGTGCCTCCCCCCCCCGCACTCATTACAAGATTTGTTGACATCTGGCCAACAAATACAGAGCGCTAGGGTAGTAAGAGATTCAACTTGGCATAGTACGGGGTGGTCCCGAAGGTCTGGCAAAATTAAAATGTAAAAAAAAAAAAACGAGGTCTGTGCATCTAAAACAACTGTCCCCTCTCTCACCCCACCCCCTCCACACACACAGAAATACTGCAACACACATGTACAGAAAAAGCTTACGACTGCGGCTAAAACAGTCTCACTGGCTGAATAAGCTGGGATACTGTGGGTCAGTCGTGCGTTTACTTCACCCTTACCAACTGATCTGGACCTTTAGCTCATATAGGTCGTACATCCAACCCAGATGAAGAGAAAAAAAACTGATCCTAAATCAGTTGATAAGAGCATAGAGTAACCAGGGAAGATTCAGTGTGCAGTGTGAGAGCTGAGCGCTGAGGTGGAGGAGGAGGAGGAGGACGACGACATCGGCAGTAATACCTGAACGTTAGCCTTGACAGCCCGGCGGACACACGAGAAGGGAGAGCGAGGAAGACACGGAGGAGTGAGAGATAGAGGGTAGGAATGGGAAACGGTAGGATGGAGAGAGAGAAGACATAGGAGAGAAATATTATTTTGGGATAGCGTCATGAAGACCGAGTTGTGTGCGTCTTCTTTAAAAGGAGCCCGTAGTTGGTGGCAATCTAAGTGTGTGTGTGTGTGTGTGTGTGTGTGTGTTTGTAGTAGGAAAGGAGAGGAGTAGAAGAAGCCACTCTACTGAGACGCACCCCTGCAGTAATCACTGCACCTCCCCCCTGACCAGAACGTAACGGTATCTCACCCACACCTAACTGGGCAAACCGTCCTAGTCCCAGAGAGACTCACACAGCAGAGCTAAAATAGCCGTGTCCGAGCCACTTCCTGTCCCTATGCCATATTACAGGAGTGGAAAGGCAGATTTTCAGATGTTTGCCTGAGTCTGCACAGGTGGGAGAAATTCATAATTCAGAGCTTTTAGCTTCTCTGCTAGCATCACACAGCACTTTGGGCGGTGGAGAGGCTTCCCGTGTGAGTGTGAGGCGCGTCGGGTGTCACTGGCCAAATGGAAATCTCTTCTCATGAATCATTACTAGACTTCGGAGCGGCTACAGTGGGCTCTTTCAGGGGATTTTTAACGAGTGTTGCCGACCCATTATGATAGAATGCCATAATCCAACATCGCTGTCTTTTCAGCTGAAAAAAATAAAACATTGATGGAAAGATGAGCTGTTAAAAAAAAAAGCCCATCTGAATATCCCTATGAAAAACATTGAGTAGAAGACAGTCAAAAACACGAATCCTAAGGATAATTGAGCTCATTCTGACAAAATCTGCCATTTTATCTGTTCTCAAGAAGCATAATGATATCTAGTGATGTGTTGTGGCACTACTGGACTGCAACAACCACAACATTTCAATAGCTCTAATGCAGCAATCTTCCAACCAACACTGGAAATGGGGGGGGGTCACAGTTTAAATTCATGGTTGAATAACACATACAATTGAAGCAACTATTGAAAACATGTTTTTTAGCTGACAAATGGACAGGATCTACATACCAACAATGGCATGGTGAAAGCAGCCAATGATGACAGCTGATTGCTTGAAAATGCCCTGTATTGGATTGCTACGGTGTAGGTGGGGCTGAGAGGGGTTGTACAGGGTAGAGACTGAACAGTTGGCAGAAGGATACAGTTAGGTGAAGTGGGGTAAGGTGACCTGGGTCGTATTCACAAGGGCACATAACAGAAAAGGTTTTCAAAATGTCCTGCAACGGATTAAAAATAAATATATTTAAAAAAAATAAAAATATTGGACAAATCCACGCAGTCCCTCCGTGTGTGCTTCCGTTTTCCTCCGTTTGGTGCCTAATGAACAGGACCCTGGTATTGTCATGATAGTGTGGGTGTGGTACCTCTATCTGCCGGTAGTCACAGATGGCGCGGATGGGCGTGGTGCTTCCCAGGGTGCTCTCGGCGCTGCGGGGGAGGAGCTGCACCATCGTCTTGGCCCGGCCCACCAGGCTGGCCACAGAGCTGCGGTACTCAATCAGCTGCTCCTTCTCCTCCTGTAGGGTACAGCCATTGGTCAGTGAGGGTGTCGAGCAATCAATTAACCAATCAAATCAGTCAGTCAGTCAAATGGTAAGCTTTTGTGATACTGTATGTGATCTATAGGCATAGTCTTATATGATAACATATCCCTTTCAAACTTCAGTCCATTTCCATACATCGATTCCATTGAACTCCACAGTACACCAATTTATCATGTACAGCAGAGATCTCTCTTCTCAGCTCAACAGGATAGCTATAGCGCCCAGTAGCTTAGCTTACAATCGCCAAATTGGTGACACTGGGACAGTGTTCGCAAGCTAACTCAGCACTAGCATTAGCTTCTAAGCTAGCCATTAAACATTAAAAAGGCATTAGCTTAACACCTCATGGTGGCATGTAGAAATACATTCATGTAGACTAACTTCCTGACAGAAAGCTTCATTACAGAGGCTCGAGGCACTGGGAGAGCTAAGGGCTAGAGTGAGTGAGGGAAGCACTAACATGCTAATAGCATTACACTTCAGAGATGAATTTCACACCGGCCAAATTAACATTGAACTAGCATTAGCAACGGGTTAGTGCTAGTAGAGGTGGACCATGAGTCAAGAGTCCAGCGCGGGAAACAAAATGGCAGAGGAGAGAAACAGTCACTTCGGATCCATTTTTGGTATATAGCCATTACTTATCCATTGTATTATTTGGAAGAATGAATTGTGAGTACAATGGGTTGAGGTACTGAAACTTCATTAGGTAGCGATTCACAAAGGCATTGCATCGGTCTACTATAGGGCTTTGGTGGTTGTTTTTATGGAATACAGCGAACGAGGCATCTGTCAAAGTCTGTTTTAATCTTCCCCCAGTGAGAACACGCACACACTAGAATACACACGGCACTGGAAATTTAATCAACCGCCCAGCGCTTAACACCCCATTTCACACCAAACACACACATGCTGGCTCAAACTCAGTGCAGTGATGTGCTCATCATTTGGTATCTTGAAATGAGGCTAGCACCCAGACGCACAAACAAACAAAAACACTCAGGATAACAGCAAAACACAGCAAAAACATCTACATGTTCAGTACCAGTCAAACGTTTGGACACACCTACTCATTCCAGGGTATTAATTTTTTAAAACTATTTTCTACATTCTAGAATAATTGTGAAAAAAAACAAACTATGAAATAACACATATGGAATCATGTAGTAACCAAAAGAAGCTAAACTAATCAAAATATATTTTAGATATTTGAAATTCTTCAAAGTAGCCACCCTTTGCCTTGATGACAGCTTTGCACACACTTGGCATTCTCTCAACCAGCTTCATGAGGTAGTCACCTGGAATGCATTTCAGGTGGTACACAGAAGATAGCACCTATTTAGTAAAATACCATATTATGGCAAGGACAGCTCAAATAAGCAAATTGATACGACAGTCCATACGGAAAATATCAAGAATTTTGAATGTTTCTTCAAGTGAAGTCACAAAAACCATCAAGCGCTACGATGAACATGGCTCTCATGAGGACCGCCACAGGAAAGGAAGACCCAGAGATACCTCTGCTATAAGTGCATTAGAGTTAACTGCACCTCAGATTTCAGCCCAAATAAACATTTCAGAGTCCAAGTAGCAGACACATCTCATCATCAAGTGTTCAGAGGAGACTGTGTGAATCAAGCCTTTATTGTTGAATATTGCTGCAAAGAAACCACTACTAAAAGGACACCAATGAGAAGAAGAGACTTGCTTGGGCCAAGAAACACGAGCAATGGACATTAGACGGGTGGAAATCTGTCCTTTGGTCTGATGAGTCCAAATTTGAGATTTTTGTTCCAACCTCTGCGTCTTTGTGAGATGCAGAGTAGGTAAATGGATTATCTCAGCATGTGCAGTTTCAACAGTGAAGCATGGAGGAGGCGGCGTGATAGTGCTTTGCTGGTAACACTGATTTATTTAGATTTCAAGGCACACTTAACCAGCATGGCTACTACAGCATTGTGCAGCGATACGCCACTGCATCTGGTTTTCGATTAGTGGGACTATCATTTGTTTTTCAACAGGACAATAACCCAACACACCTCCAGGCTGCGTAAGGGCTATTTGACCAAGAAGGAGAGTGATGGGAGTGCTGCATCAGATGACCTGGCCTCCACAATCACCCGACCTCAACCCAATTGAGATGGTTTGGGATAAGTTGGACCGCATAGTGAAGGAAAAGCAGCCAACAAGTGCTCAGCATATGTGGGAACTCCTTCAAGACAGTTGGAAAAGCATTCCAGGTGAAGCTGGTTGAGAGAATGCCAAGAGTGTGCAAAGCTGCCATCAAGGCAAAGGGTGGCTATTTCGAAGAATCTCAAATATATTTTGATTTGTTTAACACTTTTTTGGTTACTACATGAATCAACGTGTTATTTCATAGTTTTGATGTCTAAACTATAGAAAATAGTAAAAATGTAGAAAAACCCTAGAATGAGTAGGTGTCCTTAAACTTTTGACTGGCACTGTGTATAACCTGATCATCTATTCCCTCCTCGATATAAACCACACAACCATACATTTTGTATCAATGTAACCACATTTCCCTCTGATCTCTATGCCCAGAGAGGATATGTCCGTGGAGCCGTGCCCGCTCCCAGTGTGCCATCTGCTGTGTGTCAGGTGGGCATGGCGGTGGCAGAGTGGCCGTGCGTCACAGGGGCCGTGAATCAGCAGAGGTATACTAGAGTAGATTAGCGCTCGCTAGACTGCGACGGCCCAAAGCAGCTGTGAGACTAGATGAGGTAGCTAAAGACTTACAGTATCAACAGCTAGCTAACGGGTACAGTATTAGCATGACATTAGCCTCATGCGACTGCTGTAGCTAACACCTGAGCCATTAGCTAGCAGTGGATACGTTTACTAAATGTGTCAGGAGTGTCAAGGTGACGTACATTTAACTGCAAAAATAATGGAAACACTTGAGTAAATGAGGGATACAAAGTATAGTGAAAGCCGGTGCTTCCACACAGGTGTAGTTCCTGAGTTAATTAAGCCATTAAAACATCCCATCATGCTTAGGGTCATGTAGAAAAATGCCCAGTTGCCCATTATTTAGGCTACCATGGCTAGAAGAAGAGATCTCAGGGACTTTGAAAGAGGGGTCTCAAAGAAACATAGGGGTTTTAAAGGGTGTGTGTGTGTGTGTGTGTGTGTGCGCGCATTACTATCCTTATTGGTACCAGAAATCCCCAAAAGTCCCCACGAAGACGGTAAAACAAGAAAGTCTTCCTCATGGAGACATTTTGCAGGTCCCCAACGAGGACAAAGGCTATTTTAGGCTTAGGCATTAGGTTTACAATTGGGGTTGTGGAAAATAGGATTTTGAATGGAAATATATTTTAGGTCCCCACAAGGATAGTAAAACATATGCTCTGTGTGTGTGTTTGTGTTTGTGTGTGTGTGTGACAGTCACCAGATTTCAATCCAATTGAATACTTATGGAAGATTCTGGGGCTTTGCCTGAGACGGCGTTTACCACCATCAACAAAACAGCAAATGATGGACTTTCTCATGGAAGAATGGCATCTCATCCCTTCCATAGAGCTCCAGACACATGTAGAATGTATGATCAAGGTGCATTGAAGCTGTTGGTGGCCCAACGCCCTATTAAGACACTGTATGTTGGTGTTTCCTTTATTTTGGCAATTACCTGTAGCTTATTATCTTAAATGTGGATAAGCTATAATCATGTGCCTAAGCTTTTCACTGGCAGATACCTAAATGATTATAGCCAACTCTGTTTGGCTAAGTAGGTCACATGCAATAGTGGAGCAATTAGCAGGGATGTAGGTAATTTGCCGAGTTGGTGGAGGAATTGAGGTGAGTTTGATCCGGTTCGGTTGAACACGTTTGAGTGCGTTTGATCCAACAGCCCTAGAAGCACCATAGAGACGTGTGAGTTATAATGTACCATAGAGTCTTGCAGCAGGTCCTCCAGCTTGCCCAGCCTGCTGCTCTTGTCACAGGTGTACTGTCTCTTTATGGTGTCCTGGAGCTGACGCAGGTACGTCTCGCAGTCCCGTGCGTCACTCACAAACTGACAGGTGGCAATAAGAACGTAAAACACAGAGATCAGAATAGGAGTTTATATATAATCCACCAACAGCTGCCCGAGATATCTCATATTTCATCTAGTATTAAAGCGCTTTTGAAGATAAAATAGCTTTAAACTCCCAATTAAGGGCAAGTCAAAACATAGATGGGTAGTAAAATAGACAAACTAAACGTAGGCAAATAAAGTGCATATCATTTCTTGATCTTTTAAGACGCCGTCTACGTGAAAACCAACAAACAATTGACATCGTAAAGTACCAGATGTATATTACAGGTATAACGTGTAATAGTATCAGATATAATGTGTAAAAGGGACGTGGGCCAAGCTTTGCTCAAATCTCCTAACCTGGAAGTAGGCAGTATTGTCTTTGAGATGCTGCTCCACACACACACACAGCTGGCGTACCCACTGCCACTGGGTCTGCAGCGCTGCACTGTACGCCTGGGGAGAGGGAGGGGCACACGGGGGGGGGGGGGGGGGTATTTCTCAAGCTCCTTATTTGAAACACACTCAAGCTCCACAGCACAAACATTAGGTACAAAATTTACTGACAATCTTATTTTCAGGGGAACATCGATTGCAGCGCTGTTTCTAATGACAAGTACTGTCGATGGAAAGCCAATACTTTGAAAGGCCAATGAACGGCCTTAATGGCTTTGTTGCTAGGCAACCTCACCTCCACTGTCTGTTTGGCCGGGTGATTCTCCTGACAGAGCCGGTCGGCCGTTTCCTGCAGCGAGTGCATCACTTCCTGTTTCTCCTCCAGCTCTGACCTCATTTCCTGAGAGAGGATGACAGAGCATTCAGAAGAGCACCCAGGGGAATATCTGTGTCAAACGGTACCAAAAAAATTGTATTCTCTGTGTGTGTGTGTGTGTGTGTCCACTCACGGCGTATAGATCTCTCTTGGCGTTGACGTTGGTGTTGTTGTGGCTCCAGTCGTAGGCCAGTTCCTCCTCTTCTCGCTCATTGAGCCAGATCAGCTCCTCTGTACAGCGACACACAAACGCATGCAGGCTCTCCAGGCAGCGCATACGCCACGATGAGTTTTCCTGTGAAGACAGGATGGGATGAAGTAATGTTCTTAGGCATTAGCTCTAAACGTTTACGAGGAGTTTGAGGTTATTTCAGAGGCAAACACACTCTTTTCAGGGCTGATCAAGGGGCTATGTGGTAGAAGCAGGTGCTTCTGAAGGCCACACTCTGTCTGGCTTAACACTCGCTAGCTTCCCTGAGCCTTTAGCTAGCTCATTCACACCCTGATGGGATTAACTGAGAATTTGGGCAGACTGGGATACAATGGGGTGCACACAAGCACACCCTACATACCAGAGACACACGCACACACAGCCCCACGGGCACACACTCACAGAGGAAAACAGCCCTCCCACTCACCAGTAGTTTGCAGTACTGCTGCTCCAGCTTGGCCAGAGTGTCAGAATAATTGCTTCTGAAGTTACGAGAGACTTTCGTCTGAGGATAAAGAGAACACAACGGCTTAATAAAACGGTTATCGGTGTCTTCTTCCTAGGTTTGTGAGTGTCATGCTGTTAAGGACTGCATATTCACAGGTCTTCTCAGTGCACGTTCATTTGTACTTACAGTATACGTATTAGCATGTACAGTGGATCTTGAAGTGTCTGTTTTACAATGTATTAGTGTGTGTGTGTGTGTGTATGTTTTCATGTGTGTGTGTGTACCTCGTAGTTGCGGGCCTCCTTCAGGCTGTGCAGTAGCTCCTCCACGGCAGTGTGGATGTTCTGGTGGTCCTGGAGGTTCTGCTCTACGGAGGGCAGGTCCGCCCCTGACTCTGCACGCTCCAGCATGTCCTAACACACATACACAATCAGTTAATCTCATGCATCGCTTTTCCCCTCCCTCTCTCTCCCTCCGTCTACCTACACCCCTTCTTTCTTACCTGTGTCTCCTCCACCCATCCCAGGAGCTCATAGACAAACCGGAGACTCCCCTCGTCCTCCGAGGATGACATGGCCACCAGCTGAGAGCGGGACATGGGTCTCCTGAGCAGGGCTGCCCCCATCACCCCCACTGCCCCCAGTAGGGTCTGGGCCCCTGTGGACATGGAGAGACCACTGTCGCTCCCCCGCGGGGCCGTCCGGTCTCCCCCCGTCACCGGGGAGAAGTGACCCTTCCTGTAGACGCTGGAGCATTGGAGCCGGAGAGAGACCAGCTCCTCGTGGAGACAGGACACTCTGTGCAGGAGGGGAACAAATGTGTTAAAATCCCCCCCAAAAGACAAGTGACACACAAAATGCACAAAAACAGTCAACCTCCTCTTCAGAAGACAACCGGAAGTGAATTAGGACCTCCACTGCTGCTCCACAAAACATCTGCTTTCTCATAACACAGTACTGTTGTGGTGTCACATTTACACCACTGATGCTCGTGGTTCATACAGTATAACCAAGCCTAACAATATATACACTACCAATTTGGTCCATTAAAACATGAAATTGATCAGAAATACAGTGTAGACATTGGTAATGTTGTAAATGACTATTGTAGCTGGAAACAGCAGATTTTTTATGGAATATCTACCTAGGCGTACAGAGGCCCATTATCAGCAACCATCACTCCTGTGTTCCAATGGCACGTTGTGTTAGCTAATCCAAGTTTATCATTTTAAAAGGCAAATTGATCATTAGAAAACCCTTTTGCCATTATGTTAGCACAGCTGAAAACTGTTGTTCTGATTAAAGAAGCAATAAAACTGGCCTTTGGGCTAGTTGAGTATCTGGAGCATCAGCATTTGTGGGTTCGATTACAGGCTCAAAATGACCAGAAACAAAGAACTTTCTTCTGAAACTCGTCAGTCTATTCTTGTTCTGAGAAATTATGTCTATTCCATGCGAGAAATTGCCAAGATACTGAAGATCTCGTACAACGCTGTGTACTACTCCCTTCACAGAATAGAGCAAACTGTCTCTAACCAGAATAGAAAGAGGAGTGGGAGGCCCCGGTGCACAACTGAGTGTCTAGTTTGAGAAACAGATGCCTCACAAGCCCTCAAATGGCAGCTTCATTAAATAGTACCCACAAAACACCAGTCTCAACGTCAACAGTGAAGAGGCTTGCTCTGACAGAGTTCCTCTGTCCAGTGTCTGTGTTATTTTGCCCATCTTAATCGTTTCTTTTTATTGGCCAGTCTGAGATATGGCTTTTTCTTTGCAACTCTGCCTAGAAGGCCAGCATCCCGGAGTTGCCTCTTCACTGTTGACGTTGAGACTGGTGTTTGCTTTTCTTTCAAAAACAAGGACATTTCTAAGTGACCGCAAACTTTTGAACGGAAGTGTATATATATTTTTTCAAAGTTATGCCATTTAGCAGACAATTTTATCCAAAGCGACTTACGGTCATGCGTGCATACACTTCACGTACGGGTGGCCGCAGCGGGAATCAAACCAACTATCCTAGCGTTGCAAGCACCACGTTCTCTACCAACAGAGCTAAACAGCATAACCAAGCCTCATTTTCTGTCCGTACACACTCCCTCTCCCTCCACTGACCTGAAGGCGAGCTGCTCCACCTGGTAGTACTTCTGGTCCCGGAGGACATGGAGGTCCACGTTGAGCCGTCTGATCAGAACCTCACAGTCCTGCAGGTACAAGCCCAGCTCCCCCTCACAACGCACCGCCTCGCCACTCTCCACCCGGGACATGTCCTGACGGAGGGGCGAGAAGGCATGGTGGGAAAAGAGGACGAAGAGGAGGGACGGGGAAGAAATGAGTAAGACACAGCACACCACAGTGAAAGAGGCACATCGTGCCTATAGAGTGGAAGTACAAAAATGTCAGAGAAGCAAGTCCTCGTTGAGAGAGAGAGAGAGAGAGAGAGAAACAGGGACAGCATCACTCACGGCCTGCAGTGTGTTCTTGGCCAGGGTGAGTTTCTCCTCACAGTCCAGGGCCATGTTCTGGATCTTATTGGCCATCTGCAGCAATAACTCCAGTCTGGAAGGAGACGCACAGTATCAGCACAGTGTCACAGAGTGTCAACAAGCTCAAAACACTCTGTTACGTCCAAAAGTGCATCCTATTTACTATACAGCGCACTACTTTTGACCAGGCCCTGGTTAAACGTAGTGCACTACATAGGGAACAGGGTGCCATTTTGTACGCAGCCAGTGTCTAAGGAATGTGTTTACTGTACAACCATAACAAACTAAAAACATCTACCAGGTAATCAAGTTAGGCCTATTGAAGTCTAAGACTAAATTGCTGAAGTATCAAGACAAGGACGACATTTCCACAATACAACCAGAGTACAGACCCGTGCAAATTAAATCAGTGTGAAATATGCCGGATGATAATGAGATGTACTGCGTTTGGTGCAGAGACCTGTGCTCGAGCACCATAAAAATGTCGGCGTAAGTGATGTCGGTAATAAAGTGTCGGGGTTCGGGTTAGTGTGCTCCACAGCGAGCCACAGGGCCTCGTCTTTCCATAACTACTGGTATAAACGAACTCTAGCTCTCAAATAACTAAATCAGGGTTAACGATTCTGCAGACCACTGTTGTTATCGGATTTGTTGCCGAGCTGAGGAGGGTCGTGCAGCACGGTAAAAACAAACAAAAAAAGACGCTCAACATATTATGCTCTTTTATTGCGCGTGCAATGACGTCAGAGGAGAAGAAAGTGTTAGTTGTTTGCAGTGACTTATTTTGTTGTTCTAAAACTGCAGACAGGCTTGGCTGATTCACCATTAAGGATTCCAGCTTTAAGGTTCTGGTTAGTTATAGTGTTACGTATGTCTCAGCTGCTGACCTCTCCACAGAGAGCTGCAGGGCCTTCACTCTCTATAGCTACTGATATAAACTAACTGAAACACTAGCAGCAGTAGTAAGGGTTAAGGTCAGGGTCATGACCTCTCCACAGAGAGCTGCAGGGCCTTCACTCTCTATAGCTACTGATATAAACTAACAAACACTAGCAGCAGTAGTAAGGGTTAAGGTCAGGGTCATGACCTCTCCTCAGACATCTGCAGGGCCTTCACTCTCTATAGCTACTGATATAAACTAACTGAAACACTAGCAGCAGTAGTAAGGGTTAAGGTCAGGGTCATGACCTATCCACAGAGAGCTGCAGGGCCTTCTCTCTCTATAGCTACTGATATAAACCAACTGAAACACTAGCAGCAGTAGTAAGGGTTAAGGTCAGGGTCATGACCTCTCCACAGAGAGCTGCAGGGCCTTCTCTCTCTATAGCTACTGATATAAACCAACTGAAACACTAGCAGCCGTAGTAAGGGTTAAGGTCAGGGTCATGACCTCTCCACAGAGAGCTGCAGGGCCTTCTCTCTCTATAGCTACTGATGTAAACCAACTGAAACACTAGCAGCAGTAGTAAGGGTTAAGGTCAGGGTCATGACCTCTCCACAGCAGGCTGCAGGGCCTTCTCTCTCTATAGCTACTGACATAAACCAACTGAAACACTAGCAGCAGTAGTAAGGATTAAGGTCAGGGTCATGACCTCTCCACAGCGGGCCGCAGGGCCTTCTCTCTCTCCAGCATCTCCAGAATCAGCTTGCCCCACTCCTCCTCCAGGTCGTTGGGGTGCATGCCCAGGGGCAGCTTGATGCGCCCAAACTCCATCCATACCTGGGGAACACAAACATGCACATCATATTAACTTCTATAACACATACAGTGCATTCAGAAAGTATTCAGACCCCTTCATTTTTCCCACATTATGTTACAGCCTTATTCTAAAATGGGTTCAATAGTTTTCCCCCCTCAATCTACCCACAATACCCCATAATGACGAAGCAAAAACAGGTTTACAGCCTGAAGTCTTCTTGGGTATGACGCTACAACCTTGACCCACCTGTATTTGGGAAGTTTCTCCCATTCTTCTCTGCAGATCCTCTCAAGCCCTGTCAGATTGGATGGGGAGCGTCGCTGCACAGCTATTTTTAGGTCTTTCCAGAGATGTTCGAACAGGTTCAAGTCCGGGCTCTGGCTGGGCCACTCAAGGACATTTAGAGACTTGTCCCGAAGCCACTCCTGGGTTGTCTTGGCTGTGTTGTTGTCTAGTTGGAAGGTGAACCTTTGCCCCTGTCTGAGGTCCTGAGTGCTCTGGAGCAGGTTTTCATCAAGGATCTCTTTACTCTGTTCTTCTTTCTCTGAATCCTGACTAGTCTCCCAGTCCCTGCTGCTGAAAAACATCCCCACAGCATGATGCTTCCACCACCATGATTCATCATAGGGATGGTGCCAGGTTTCTTCCAGACGTGATGTTTGGCATTCAGGCTAAATAATTACATCTTGGTTTCATCAGACCAGATAATCTTGTTTCTCATGGTCGGAGTCCTTTAGGCGCCCCTTGGCAAACTCTAACGGGCTGTCATGTGCCTTTTACTGAGGAGTGGCTTCCATCTGGCCACTCTACCATAAAGGCCTAATTGGTGGAGTACTGCAGAGATGGTTCTCCTTCTGGAAGGTTCTCCTTCCACAGAGGAACTCTGGAGCTCTGCCAGAGTGACCATCAGGTTCTTGGTCACCTCACCTTCCTGACCAAGGTCCTACTCCCCAGATTGCGGCCAGCTCTAGGAAAAAACTTGATGGTTCCAAACTTCTTCGATTTAAGAATGATGGAGGCCACTGTGTTCTTGGGGACCTTCAATGCTGCAGAAATCCTTAAGTATCCTTCCCCAGAGCTGTGCCTCAACACAATCCTGTTTCTGAGCTCTACGGACAATTCCTTCGACAGCATGTTTTTTTTTTTGCTCTGACATGCACGGTCAACTGTGGGCCCTTACATACACAGGTGTGTGCCTTTCCAAATCATGTCCAATAAATTGAATTGACCACAGGTGGTCTCCAATCAAGTTGTAGAAACATCTCAAGGATGATCAATAGAAACAGGATGCACCTGAGCTCAATTTCGAGTCTCATTGCAAAGGGTCTGAATAATTATGTAAATAAGATATATGTTTTTAAATACATTTGCAGAAATGTCTATTTATTGATTTAATACATTTTATAATAAGGATGTAACGTAAAACAAATGTGGAAAAAGGACACAAATCTCTTCGAGGTCTTGAAGTATAAATGTTTGGGATGCGGGGTTGTGAGTCATCATGAGTCATTGATCAGGAGTGTCAGGAGGGCAGTGGTGACATTGGGAAAGTAGAACCGAGGGGAAATGAAAGAGGATTTGATAGGAGGAATTATAGTTTGTTGTCTCAAGGCAGTGGCATGGGGTTGAAATGGCCTAGTGCAGAGAACAGGGTGTTCGATCTCTCACACACACACACACGATGGACTCATGATGCACAGTGTGGTCCCGCTTGTGGTGGCAGAAACCAGGTCACCTCTTCAGATCCTTTTCTTTCTCGCTCTCCATCTCTCTCTCTCTGTGTCAATCTCTCCATCTCTCTCTCTCTCTCTGTCAATCTCTCCATCTCTCTCTCTCTGTGTCAATCTCTCCATCTCTCTCTCTCTCTGTGTCAATCTCTCCATCTCTCTCTCTCTCTCTGTGTCAATCTCTCCATCTCTCTCTGTGTCAATCTCTCCATCTCTCTCTCTCTCTCTGTCAATCTCTCCATCTCTCTCTCTCTCTGTGTCAATCTCTCCATCTCTCTCTCTCTCTCTGTGTCAATCTCTCCATCTCTCTCTCTGTCAATCTCTCCATCTCTCCCTCTCTCTCTGTCAATCTCTCAATCTCTCTCTCTCTCTCTCTCTCCCTCTCTCTGTCAATCTCTCCATCTCTCTCTGTCAATCTCTCCATCTCTCTCTGTCAATCTCTCCATCTCTCTCTGTCAATCTCTCATCTCTCTCTCTGTCAATCTCTCCATCTCTCTCTCTCTGTCAATCTCTCTCTCTCTCTCTCTCTCTGTCAATCTCTCCATGTTTCTCTCTCTTTTGTCGGTCATTGAGTTTATGAGTTTCAGTTTTCTACAAGACTAATGCCAGCCAAATATGCCATAATATGATATGTTGTTGAAAATGAGGCTGTGTCCTCAAGGGTAATGATAGTATCTGCCTGGGTATGTCGTTCAGTCTCTCGGATGGTAAATCGGTGTTTACCATCAATGTAGGTTTGCGGTTTCTGCTGACATTTTACAGCGCTTGTCGTTACTGAGTCTCAATAGGTTTTAGAAATCAAAAGTCTCTCGCTTCCTCCCTCCCCCCCTCGCTTCCTCCCTCCCCCCCTCACTTCCTTGCTACCCCCTCGCTTCCTTCCTCCCTCCCTCCCTCCCTCCATCCATCGCCTACCTCCAGTAGTTTGTAGAGGTGTTCAACGCCACTCTTCTCCAGCTCCTTGGCAGGGATCTCCGTCTCTTTGAAATGGACGTACTCATTGTAAAGTGCCTGTGGGACAGTGACAGGGTGTTGACAAAAGGCTAGATGTCAATAATAGACTGTCTTTATGTATGACCTGTATTCATAAAGCATCTCAGAGTCGTAATGCTGATCTAGGAACAGCCCCCCCCCCCCCCGTCTATATAATCATATTCATGATTATCTAAATCGCTGAATTGATCCTAGATCAGCATCTCCTATTCGGAGATGCTTTATAAACATTTATTTTTCATCTTTACCCACATCCATGTTTACCCTCTCCCTCATCCCCTTACTGCCTCTCTATATTTCTACCCATCCTTCCTTCCTCCTCCATTCTCTTCTTCCATTCTGTCTATTTTATTCTCTCCTCTCCATCGCCCGGACTCCCTTTCTTGACCCTTTCCCTCCCTCTTCACCTTGAGCTCCACAGGGTCCAGTGGGAAGTTCTTGTTGGCCATGAGGGCCGTGTGCTGCCGGCTCCACTGGCGCAGCATGGAGAAACGAGACTGGTACTCTGCCCAGCGGTGGTCCACCTCCTGATAGCGAGAGAGAGAGAGAAAGAGGGAAGGAGGAAAGGGAGAGGAGAAAGAGAGCGAGAGAGAGGGATTGGTTCATTGACAGTCAGCTATCAATATACTTCAGTGGCAGACTGCGATCAATGGAGTCCATTATTGGCTCCACAGCTATGGCAACATGATGTCCCTTGAGCAGGCATGCCAACAAGACTACAGATATTCATTCCAAATACATTCGTTCACACAGACTGACCAACTGTACATTAATACAAGCTAAATGTTAATTAGAGAAAAGTAGAACATACGTGTGCTGCGATGCCCTCTCCTCCCTCTGGGATCTTGGGGAAGGCATCGTAGATGGAGGAGACGTATGTGATGACCGACTTCTCATCTGGAGAAGAAACGTCCACATCTAGAGAGAGAGAGACAGAGAGAGAGACAGAGAGACAGAGACACAGAGAGAGAGAGACAGAGAGAGAGAGACAGAGAAAGAGAGAGAGAGAGAGAGAGAGAAAGAGAGAGAGACACAGAGAGACACAGAGAGAGACAGAGAGAGACAGAGAGAGAGACACAGAGAGAGAGACACAGAGAGAGAGAGACAGAGAGAGAGAGACAGAGAGAGAGAGACAGAGAGAGAGAGACAGAGAGAGAGAGACAGAGAGAGAGAGACAGAGACAGAGACAGAGAGACAGACAGAGAGAGAGAGAGACAGAGAGAGAGACAGAGAGAGAGAGAGAGAGAGAGACAGAGACAGAGAGACAGAGGAGGAGACGGGGAGATGAAAGGGGGAGAGGAAAGGTCAACACGATATAAACGGTAGAGAGAGGCAGACCAACAGAACAAAGAGGCACACAGACAGTCTCATGATGTACACTACTCTCATGATACACTGTAGAACAGCCGGAGGCTAGAAGTACACAGACAGACGGAGAGAGACGCAGGCAGACGGACAGAGACGCAGGCAGACGGACAGAGACGCAGACAAAGACAGGCAGGCAGACGGTTACCTTCAGCGTCCAGTAGTCTGGTCACCCCTAGCGACTCGGCAATCTCAAAGGCCTGCTCCAGGTTGTCAAGGTTACTCTGCTGTGCCACCACCTCCATGTCAATCAGATCTGGCCTGGAGACCATCAGAGAGGGAGACAGGGGGGGGGGTCAGAACTGAAAGTGTGTGTGTGTGTCTGCATGCATCTCAGTGGGTGATTGGAGACCATCAGAGAGGGAGACGGGTGGGGGGGGTCAGAACTGAACGTGTGTGTGTGTGTGTGTCTGCATGCATCTCAGTGGGTGATTGGAGACCATCAGAGAGGGAGACGGGTGGGGGGGGGGTCAGAACTGAACGTGTGTGTGTGTGTGTGTGTGTGTGTCTGCATGCATCTCAGTGGGTGATTGGAGACCATCAGAGAGGGAGATGGGTGGGGGTCAGAACTGAACGCGTGTCTGCATGCATCTCAGTGGGTGATTGTGTGTGTACCTGAATCGGTGGAGCAGGGCGTTGAACATGCGCCCGTCGCTCCAGGAGGAGGAGAAGTTGGTACAGCGGAGGCCAGGCCAGCCCTCGGAGGCCTTCTGGCTCCATAACAACAGCTTCTCCTTAGCCGTCAGGTCCCCAGACTCCCCGCTCACATAGATCTCGGAGATCTGGAACACAGAGAGGATATGGTTCATACAGGAAACACACACACACACACACTCCCCGCTCACATCAACGTCAGATCAGGAGAGACCAGAGGAGAGGTGAGGGGTTAATGAATTTGGGATGACTTTGCTTGGATCCATCCACAAGTATTGGTAGAAGGTTCCAAATATGAGCCATTTGAAGGTCAAAGGATGCCTGCTCTTACTGTGTAATCATGGCAAGGAAAAAACATGTGATATGAAAGCCACAACAGCTGGCGGAGATGCACACCCTTTCCCCTTTAGGGGCAGACATTCATTACAGACGACATTACCCTCTCATTGTCCTACTACCAGACTGCAACCCACAGTGGGCATTACATTGTTTCAAAGCATATCTCTAGTGTCATGACAAACTAATGAACAATTTCACACAGGCCCACGCACACACGGATGTACGTGACATGCAAACGTAAACACACGGTGAGTCAGCAGAATTGTATCAACGTGCTAGTCTTCTATTCACTTTGATTCAACTTGTCATCTTTGTTCCTATCCGTAATCTTCTCTGTCCTTTAACCAATAGGCCTTAAGCCCGAGCCAATGTTCTTTTCTCTTTCGGTCTCTTGTTATTCTGGCCAGCTCATTAACTTGTTTTCTCACCACAATCTCCCCCTCACCCTTCCTCCACTTGTTCATTCCTTCATCCATCTACCCCCCCCCCCCCCCCCCTCGTTCGGCCTCCTTCCAGCCCACCCCTTCTATCTCTGTCACTTCGGCTTTTCTCCTCATTTGATCTGTTCTTCCACAGACACTGCCTTGTTTTGAACCGTTGGTCCCCCCTTCGCATCAATCTGCTGCTTCACTCCTCTTTTTCATCCCGCTCTTCTCTTTTTTAGGTCAAAGCGCTTATAACCTACTTAAGCCAACCGTCCTCCATCCCACCCGCTTCCCTTTCTTCTCTCCACTCGTCTTTCTTTCTTTAATCTGTTCATCGTGACAAAGGGGGGCTGTTGTAGGTGCAGTATCTGGCAGTGCCTGGTTCTTGTCATCAGTATTCCTCCGTCATGCCTTTTTCTCACTTCCCGTCTTCCCCGCCCTCCCGCCCGCCCGCCCTCCCTCCCTCCCTCCGTCAGTCTGTCTGTCTGTCTCGAGTGCTAATATAGAACAGAATGAAAGTCCAGTGAGTGCCAGGAGACTGCAGCAACAACCAAAAGAGAAGGAGAGAGAGAGAGGGTGGGGGGGGGTGAGTGAGGGAGAGGAGGAATGGCATGCAAACGAGAGAGAGGGAGAGCAAAACCAGGCCTGAGTAAACTAATAAGGCAAAACATGCACATGACGTGCACATACAGTACAGACCGCACACACCGACGGCAAACACGCAGAGAGACACACACCATGTGTGTACCCCCAAAACACAGCTCCTCCGTGACGTGAGCCTTTTATAGTAAAGAATATTAAGGCACGGACATCCAACTACAGGGTCACTCCATCAACTTGACTCTGGCCCTGAGCCCTTCAGTGACTGGCAATAAATGATAAACGAGTCAAGCACAGCCTCACTACCATTCGACCCCCAGGTACTGTACTATGTAGCTCAGTTACACCCCCCCCCTCTCCCTGCAACCCATAACCTGTTTAGAAAACTGCAGCTGGTGATTGGACCGGATACGACATACTGCATGTTTGCACTGGTCAATTGAAATCGCCATACATAATTACCACCTTCGCATGGACATGTTTATCATAAATTCTGATTATGAGCAATACGGTTGTTTTGGGTAACATATGGTAGCGATTTTACACTACCAAAACAGGGCACATGGTGTCAATTATCCGGTGACATCGTGCTTAAATCAGACACTACCAAACACTAACAGACAGACAGCTACACCGTAGCACACGCGAGCAGCCAGAGGCCTGTATTTCATATACCTTTGACTATTGGATATTCTTATAGGCACTATAGTATTGCCAGCCTAATCTCAGGAGATGATAGGGTTGAAGTCATAAACAGTGTTGTGCTTCAAGCATTGCTAAGGACTGCTGGCAAACGCAGTAAAGTACTGTTTGAATGGATGCTTACGAGCCTGCTGCTGCCTACCACCGTTCAGACAGACTGCTCTATCAAATATCAAATCATAGACTTAATTATAATAAACACACAGAAATAAAATGAATATGGTCAAATCCGGAAACTATCATTTTGAAAACAAAACGTTTATTCTTTCAGTGAAATACGGAACTGTTCCGTATTTTATCTAACGGGTGGCAACCCTAAGTCTAAATATTGCTGTTACATTACACAACCTTCAATGTTATGTCATAGTTATGTAAAATGTCTTTGTTAGGAAGAAATGGTCTTCGCACAGTTCGCAACGAGCCAGGAGGCCCAAACTGCTGCATATACCCTGACGAGAATGCACCTTTGTTAAATCACCACCCGTTTGGTGAAGTAGGCTGTGACTCAATGATAATTGAACAGGCACCGCATTGATTATACTCAACGCAGGACAAGCTAGTTAAACTAGTAATATCATCATCATCATCCATGTGTAGTTAACTAGTGATTATGTTAAGATTGGTTGTTTTTTTATAAAATAAGTTTAATGCTAGCTAGCACCTTAACTTGGCTCCTTGCTGCACCCGCGTGGTCAGCCTGCCACGTAATCTCCTCATGGATTACAATGTATTCAGCGTCCAAAAATGCCGATTACCGATTGTTATGAAAACTTGAAAATCGGCTATGATTAAATCGGCCAAGCCGATTAATCGGTCGACCTCTAGAGGCGATATTTAGATAGTTGATGGGGAGAGGGAACGAGACGGACAAAATACACCAAATACACAAAACGAGAGAAAGAGAGAGAAAGAGAGCGAGTGGGAGGGACATAAGGTGTTAGGAATCCCCCTCTGGGGCTCGATGCAGCAGTACAGTGTTGATGAATGCGCATCTGAAAACCCTATTTATTCAGATATCTGACATCGCCAAAAAGGCAGCCGTCACATACCCACCCACACACACACACTCGAGAAAGAGACAGAAGTACTGATCGCTACCTGGCTAAAGCACTCGTAAACGGAAGCCTTTGTGGAGACCGGGCTCTAAGCAACTGTGTGTGTTGGTCTTGCTTTACCTGTGACTCAGTACCACACATCAAATGAGACACACAGGCCCAAAGGCAACATAGCATCATAATATACTGACGACAGGTCGGCAGCCAAGAAGGGAGTTTCCTGCTGTCAATGTACAGCACTTTGAGCAGGTCTAGATCAACTAACTACAATTATCAACAGAGGTTCTTATTGGTAACAACAGTAAAAGGGTGGGGTCAACTGTGGGGTCAAAGGCCTACACTACAGTAGGCATAGAAATAGAATTACTTGACATTGTGTGAGCCGTATGTTTTCATAAAACAATCATTGCAAAATAACAAGTTACAGTATGCTGTCAGGAACCCTGCCATTTAAGGGGGAAAAAACACACACACACAGTCAGAAGTAACAGAGGAAAGAGAGGGTGGTGTGAGGAAAACAACGAGTGATGGAGAGAAAGACAGAGGGAAAGAAAGAGAAAAGGGGAGAGATGCAGAGAAGGTCTGCGCTGTACTGATTAGGCTCTGGAGACAGACTTCGGAAGGATGAGGAGATGCAGAGAGACACACAGAGACACACAGACACACAGAGAAAGACACAAATGTACAAAGGATCTCTCTCAGACAAAGACGTATATAAAAGGGCAACACACATTCAGAAATATGCTCTACTGGCCTGATCCTGGACAAGCCCCCACATATGTAGCCTACATTTCCATGAGTAAAAGAGAGCGAGTGAAAAAAAAAGAAGGAAAGAGAGAAAAATGCCCCTGACCTGAGGGAACTGCTTTGTGGTGACCTGGGGTGGAGATAGAGGACTGTCAGTTGCAGAGTCCAGTCCCTCTCTGGAGCTTTCCCAGTCTATCTGGGTGGCACCCCCTGCCTCTGGGGAGGTTAGTGGCAGGTCGCTGGCATAGCCAGAGGACAGAGGGTCCTGTACCGAGGGTTCCTCGACTTTTGTAGCTTCCTGGGCCTCCATAAGGTTGGTTGTCATATTGAGACCTGAGGTGTCCATTTTGGGTCTCCTTTGGGTCAAGCCAACCCTGCTTAGCTGGGTGGCTCCCCCCGTCTCTGGGGAGGTGCGGGGCAGATCGCTGGCATAGGCAGAGGAAAGAGGGTTCTGTATTAATAGTCCCTCTTGGACCTGTGCTGGTTTATCCAGACTGAGTTCCTTGACTTTTGTGGTTTCCTGGGTGCCCATAAGGAAAGTGGTCCTGGCATCCATTTTGGCTCTCCTGCTGTCTTCCTCAGAAAGATGTACTTTGAGGATGTTCCCAGTCACAGGGGATGCGGCTGGAGGTTCGGCACATACCTCTACTTCTACCTCTTTGTCATGGTAACTGTCCCCTCTCCAAACCGGGGACCCAAAGTCACTGGGGTAGACTGTCCTCACAACACACAGCCGGCCCTCCACCTCGCGAATGTGGACCACCCCTTTGTGCTCCTTTGATAAAGGGTTGTTAAAAGCAACCCCCAGCATCCCTGCTGGCCCACCCCCACCTTCATCCTCCACCTTCTCTTTCTCCTCTTCTCCTTTTTTCCCCCGTTCCCTCTCCTTCTTGGGTCTTTGTATACAAGGCCTCTCCAGGACCCCTTGTTCTCGCGCCCTGACTTTGCAGACTCGACCCCCACCAGGGGTGGTGTGCACCTGGGACGGGAAAGATGGGTCAGGGTTATCTGGGGTGGGGGTGGGGTCCTCACTGGGTTGCCCTTGGCTGCTTGGGGCCTCTATGGTACTGCTCGTCCCCCCTTCCTCACTCCCAGCTCCGGGGTAGGACAGCCTTCTCCACACTGGGCTTGGCTCAGGGGACAGTTCCAGCACTCTGCTACCCCCCAACCCCCCCATGCTGTCACTTGTGGAGTCCGTACAGAGAGCACTGGGAAGGGGCTGTCTGGATTGAGTTTGGACATGAGGTACAGTTAAATTGGTGATTTTGGCTCCGACGTCACTCATAGTGTTGAACGAGGCCGTGGTTGCCTCTGTGACAGTGCCTTTGTCCTCTTCCTCTTCATCCTCTTCCTCCGGTATGTTGCTTATCCTTACGCTTTCCACCTCCGAGCCGACCGACGACCCTCCTTTCTGGCGCTTCTTTCCTTTGCGTTTCCGCCGGAAGCGGAGGCGCCGTTTGGGGTTGGGGGACAGTGGGGGGAAGCCGTGTCCTCCCTCCCTAGGAGGCCTCACACAGCCCATAGAGCTTCCCATCTCAGAGTGAACGACTGAGGGAAGGACAGAGGAGGCAAAACTAGAAAGCAAAAAAAACACTCAGGTGGACAGGCACACCAGAGTGTGACGGATGAAAGCAATATCAATGTGACACCTGCTCGCGGTGTGACGTTAGTGACAGCATGTTTAGCTATGGTTGCTTGCCAGGAGTATCGAAAGTGACAATGACGAGACGGGATGTGGGCTCTCGTCACCTTCTCATAGGGTCTGGATCAGTCCACCGGGCCGAGGTGCTTGCTGCAGGCTTGCGTGTCACAGCTCTCGTCTGTCCGTAGGTGCTCCTCTCCCCGCCTTCCCTCCCCCTCTCCTCCTCTCTTTGCAGCTGTTGCCTCACCTCACCTAGGCAACACCGCTGTCAGCCCTGTCTCTACGGGTAGGTCACGGACGTCCCAGCACTAACGTCAAGGACACTGAGGCAGAAACATGTCAGCAGGCTCAGCACAGCGTACGAGAAAATAGATTTGGCTTCAGGCTTTAGTCGTTTATTCCTTCAAAGTTTGGCAGGTGAGAACGAAAGTCAACGTGGCTCATACATACATACTACATGTTGAACGAGGCTTGGAGAGTCTGATGTGTGAGACGGTGAGTCAGAGCACTGCAGCGTCCTCTTCAGCGCATCAGTCGTTTCACACAGACAATGTCGGCGTGTGCGGGAGAGAAGTCCATGGGGTCTCTGGCGTTGCCTGCGATGGAATCAGTGCTCGTCTCATATCTGCAATTCCTCAGAGTGTGAGACGCGAGGGAGCTGCAGTGCAGACACACATCGTCAGACACACACACACACACTCACACATGCAATGTGTCTGACTCGGTGCACATCATCGCAGTCGCTCGGCAGAGGAATCAAACAATTCAATATATCACGTCAACTGCAATTCCGCTCTGCTTCCGCCATCCTGCACACACGCAGTTTGTTGGTAATTTGTTTTCCCTGTCGTTCCGGGGGTACTGTAATCCAAGTACTTTATCCAGGCTCGCCTCCAGGTATCCACAATCATATATTATTAATAACTCTCCGCTCCTGCGATAATGTTATGGCTGTCAGCGCCGTAACAGCCAACAACAGTCATCGTAGTAGAAGTGGAGATAGCATTAGCTCTGCAGTAGCCGGTGGAGTCCCGTTCTGCCGAGACAGCGTGCTAATATCCACCATCCAGATTGGTGGTGGGTGATCGTGGACAGTCAGGCAATACTCTGACCGGCTGTTAACTCAAATCAGAGCCTCGACGGCGGCGACTCGGACTCCTCGCCATTCCCCACGATCCCCCCTGTTCATGGAGTCGCTGCGTCTGATTTCCTTCAGTTCCCCCGGTTGTTAACCAGAGAGGTCTCAGTACGAAGGAAACCTATGGGGGCGTTGAACGAGCGTTAAAGCAATGTTACGGTGCTGACTTGAAAGTCTCCAAGTGATACAGGTGACCATGGGACCAGGAAGAGAGGTGAAGAGATCCTCAAAGTCTCCAAGTGATACAGGTAACCATGGGACCAGGAAGAGAGGTGAAGAGATCCTGAAAGGTAGGCGTCCCAATCCTTCAATGATTACCAATCACACATTGCATTAGGAGTGGTAAGATACCTGCAGCGTGGTCTCACAGAAAATCCAGACAACTCGGGAAGCTGGTAGTGGTTCCTGTAGCTTTGTCTCTGGTGCTTTATCAGGTTCAAATCCAGAGCACGTCGAGGTAGGGAGTAGAGACCCCATCTTTAGCTTTCCAGACGTCACGTGGCGCCCCCATTGATACCGGCCTTGATCTTACTCCCCCCCTCCCCTCCAACAGAGGATTGCTGGGAGATCGTGCTATCCAGTCACCAACCCCTCAGTCCATCTCCAACCTTAGAACTGTCCGTCAGCCAGGCAGGCTTTTTCAGTCATCCCTGCTGACAGTCTTCAACACTGCTCCAGTACTCCAGTATATAAGCATCCACAATCCTCCAGGTCTCTATGTGTTCCCAGAGTCCACAGGCGTGCATGCAAAGAGGGTCTGGTTGCAGACAGACAGGCGGTTGGTTAAAAAGGCACTCCCTCTCGTCTCCTCTGGTCTGGTTAATGGAATTAGCAGTGGTGGCTGGGCTGGGCTACAGGAGGCGGGGCTACAGGAGGCTGGGTCTAAACTGAGTTCGACTTGGTTAGGGAAGGTCCAGCATCCCCAGCTTTAGCCGTCCTCCTGACGCTGCCTGCAAACGAGCAGCTGACTGGGTAAGGCAAAGGCAGAGGATAAGTCCGGTAGGCTGCAGCTCCTTGGTTGGTTATAGAGAGAGATGGAGGAGAGGGGGATCCGAATGAAGGGAGAACAAGGTCCCCGTCAGACAGGCATGGTCGGATTGATCCAATAAACACAGTGTTCCCGGGAGAGTCGCAAAATGTGTGTGTGTGCAGCTGAAGAGAGAGCAAGAGTGTGTGTGTGTGTGCCTGCAGGGCTGGGCGATCCTCCAATCAGCTGTTTGTGTAAGAATCCTGCGTGTGTATGTGAGCCGAGGTCTGTAGATCCAGGGGAAACAGGGAGACACAGTAACAGTAGGCAGCCTGTATTCCTCTCTCTGTCGCTGGCTTCTCGTGCTCGTGCTCTCCCTCGCTCGCAGGCAAAGAGAAAAGCGCTCTATCTTCACAACCTCTGCAGCTCTAGCTCTCTTTCTCCCTCCCTATTTTCTCCTCCTCCTATCCGCTTCCTCGTTCCGCCCTCCTCTCGCTCTCTCTCTGGCATACTCTCTACTGCTCTCTTGGTGTGACACACACACACACACACACACTATTTTTTGGGGGGTCCGATACATATAGATTTTTTATATCCTCCATTATAAACTGGCTGGTTCGAGCCCTAAATGCTGATTGGCTGACAGCCGTGGTATATCAGGGGGGTTTGTGATATACGACCAATATACCACGGCTAAGGGCTGTATACAAGGCACTCTGCGATGTGTCGTGCATAAGAACAGCACTTAGCCGTGGTATATTGGCCATATACCACACCCCCTCGGGCCTTATCGCTTAAATAGACTGTTACAGCAGTGAAAATGAAAAAGTTCCACTGTTCCACACTGAGTTCTCATACATTGTCATCCAAAATAGCAATTGTCTAAGAAATATGTTCCAGATGTTCATTTCTTACATAGTGACAATAATGACATCATGAGAATGGCCGCAAATGATTAGATAAGCATGATATTTCCTTATTTCATACTATGTATTAAATATCGGTTACCATGTATCCAACACCGATGTATTGGTAAAGAGCCCAATATCAGCTGTTAAGATCGGTGAACCGATATATCGGTCGGGCTCCACAAAGACACGAGTCAAATGCTTCCCAGGTTGGCCAGCTGCGGCAGAAAAAATTAATTGGTGTTGATTCTCTGCAATACCAGAGATCATTAAAGCAAGTTGAAAAAGAGTAAAGAAAGATGCAGGAGAGGAGGGTGTTGAGGAGTTTGGGGAAATGAGGGAGAGAATGAAAGAGAGCCTTTGCACCAGTTACAGCTTTTTCACACACACACACACACACACACACACACTAAACACTCAAATCTCACTGTGCGTGTGGGTGGTAGACAACTGTACGAGCACACAAACACAGTCCACATCAAGAAACACACACACACACACACACACGGACCTGAGGCAGTGTACAGCCCATTGCAAACATAAACACATAGTATTCTCCAGGGATGGTAGATCAGCTACTTGTAGAGGAGTCCAATCCACAGCTCTCCCATTACCTCCACAGTGGAAAACAGACAATAAGACCTGCAATCAGGTCTCTGAGGCCTTCCCCATGGATATATGATGTGCTGGAAGCACATCAAACTACCAATTAGCTACCTGAAAGCTGTCACATTTACGATCCAATTTTTTCTGCCACAACATAATTAGCATTTGGAGAGAATGTAGGTTGTGTTGAAAAGCTGATTTCAGGTCGGTTTTGATGTTTCACCCTCTAAATGATGGAGGTTAGGCGGTTTATAGTAATGACCTCGGCTAACCTGTACCCCTGCACATTGACTCGGTACCGTACCCCCTGTGTATAGCCTCGTTATTGTTATGTAATTTTGTTCTGTTACTTTTTGTTGATTTTATATATTTTTTTTAAACTTTAGTTTATTTACTAAATATTTTCTTTACTCTATTTATTCAATTGTATTGTTGGTTAAGGGCTTGTAAGTAAGCATTTCATGGGAAGGTCTACACCGGTTGTATTCGGCGCATGTGACTAATAAAATTCGATTTGCACAAATTAAAAGAGCCAGGCCAGAGTGGATTAGCCAATCGCATGCAGCCACAGCTCAGGGAGAGGCGGGGTTTGTGAGAGGGATGGGGTGTTGTTGGCTGAGAGCATTGTTAGTGCGCAGGGTTATCTATGAAGGTAGGACAACTGGTGACCCCTAGTGGTGAAAGTGAGGAGCTGCAGCCAACCTTGAACCACTGTTGCATCAGGGTAAATTATGCATACTGAATTTACATAGCGCTATACATTTTTTCAATGCTATAGGTAGGTCACAAACATGTGCAATGATCCATATAGTATACTACGAGGCTTGTCCCCAGAATATATTGTTGTAAAACACAACACTTTTTGGGGAAGGTGTCCTTTTTAATTAATGTATTTTATTTAACTAGGCAAGTCAGTTAAGAACAAATTCTTATTTTCAATGACAGAGACAACTATTATCTGTTAGGGGAGTGAACATCATAGCCAAACATTGACTTCAACTGATGGATTAAGTACCAAGTAGAGGACAACTGCCAGACATTGCTGCCTTGAGGGCTGGAGCAGGGCTGAGTCTCTCTAAAATTGAATTGAAGTGGCTGGTGTTGAGAAGCACCGCTGAGACAGCAACTTGTCTCGCCTGCAGTCGGAGAGAATGCTTTGCTAACGTGACACATCTTTGAAATAATGAAGAACTGGTCTTAACTAGACATGACAGAGTGTGGAGTCATAGGCCTGTGGTTCTACCCCTAACAACAGAGCTTCATCCAATGACGAATTCTCCTTTTGGCGCCTGACAGAGTCCTCCAATCAGCAGCGAACTTTAGGGGGACAGTTTCCTAGAATAACTTCCCTACTTTCTGGCCATGCAGTGTTTTCTGACCCCACATTTTACCTACTAAAACCAAACCTGAAATCCTTGCCTGTAATCATTACAATAAATGAATATGTGCTTTTAAACATACCATCTGGTGACTCCCAGAGACATTGTTGCTCCTTGCAAATCCCAGGTCATAATGTGCTGTTCAGACTTTTTACCCATGTCCACATATGTAACCCTGTCTACATTAAGTTGATGTACTCTCGTCTCACTATGACACTGTGCAGTCTGTCTCGGTGTCCTCGGTCTTAACAGGGACCTGGGCTGGCTGCACTGACCCTTCTAGCACCAACTCTTTGGGATTCGTACACTCCATTGGATTTCGTCACATTCTATTGTGTCACAAAGTGGGAATTGAAATGGATTCAATTCAAAACACTAACATGATTTAAAGACGAACACAAATTCAATAACTCAAATATAGTATTCGTCTCACTGAGTCGACACATGTTAGAAAACCCTTTGTCGTCGGTTACAGCTGTGAGTCTTCCTGGGTAATTCTCAGAGCTTTGTTCACCTGGATTGTACAATACCTGCCGATTATTCTTTTCAAAATTCTTTAAGCTCTATCAAGAAGTTGAGGATCACATGGCTAGAAAACTATTTATATCACTTGCCATAGATAGATTTTTAAGCAGATTGAAGTCAAACTGTAACTCGGCCACTCGGGAACATTCTGTGTCTCCTTGGTAAGCAACTCCAGCGTAGATTTGGCCTTGTTTTGTAGGTTACTGTCCTGCTGAAAAGGTGAATTTCTCTCCCAGTCTCTGGTGTAAATGCAGACTGAACCAGGATTTCATCTAGGATTTTTTTCTGTGCTTCGCTCGATTAAGTTTATGTTCATTCTGAAAAACTCCCCAGTATTTGCTGAGGTCAAGCATACCCATAACATGATGCAGCCAGCACCACCACGCTTGATAATAAGGAGGCCGTTAACTCAGTGATGTGTTGGATTTGCCCCGAATAGAATGCTTTGCATTTTAGGTCAGAAAGTGTATGTATACCTTCACTGTTATTTTTAATTCTCAGTATTACTTTAGTGCCTTGTTGCATACAAGGTGTATGTTTTGGAATATTTTTCTGGATGTATATTTGTATTCTTCTCACTCTGTCATTTAGGTCATTATTGTGGAGCCACTACAATGTTGTTGATTCATCCTCAGTTCACTCCCATCACAGCCATTGAACTCTGCAGCTGTTTTAAAAAAATCACCAATGGCCTCATGGTGACATCCCTTTGACATCCTTCCTGTCCTGCAGCTCTGCTCAGGAGGACGACTGCATCTTTGATGGTTTAATACATCATCCACGGCATAATTATTAACTTGACCATGCTTAAAAAAAAGAGATATTCAATGTCTGATTTGTTATGGTTGTTACCCATCTACCAATCACGACCCTTCTTTGAGGCTTTTGAAAAGCTCCCTGGTGTTTATAGTGGAATCTGTGCTTGGAATCCAATTTCATCCAGGCTGAATCACAACTGGCCCGTGATTGGGAGTCCCATAGGGTGGTGCACAATTGGCCCAGCGTCGTCCGGATTTGGCCGGAGTAGGCTGTCATTGTAAATAAGAATTTGTTCTTAACTGACTTTTTCAAATTCAACCCTTGATTGAGGGACCTTACAGACGTACAGTAGGTATGGGGGACAGATGTTTAGTCGTTCAAAAATCATGTCAACCCCTGTTATTTCACACAGAGTGAGTCCATGTTACTTATGTGATTTAAGCACAAAGGGGCTGAGTACTTAATTACCATTTTTCATTCAACACACACACGTACTTTTGTAGAAATGTCCTCTGGTCCGATGAAACAAAAATAGAACTGTTTGGCCTTAATGTCCATCGTTATGTTTGAAGGAAAAGGGGGGAGGCTTGCAAGCCGAAGAACACAGTCCCAACCGTGAAGCACGGGGGTGGCAGCATCATGTTGTGGGGGTGCTTTGCTGCAGGAGGGATTGGTGCACTTCACAAAATAGATGGCATCATGAGGAAAGAAAATGATGTGGATATATTGAAGCAACATCAAGACATCAGTTAAGTTAAAGCTTGATTGCAAATGGGTCATCCAATTCTGACCCACTGGGAATGTGATGAAAGAAATAAAAACTTAAATAAATCACTCTCTACTATCATTCTGACATTTCACATTCTTAAAATAAAGTGGTGATCCTAACTGACCTAAGACAGCGAATTCTTTACGAGTATTAAATGTCAGGAATTGTGAAAAACTGAGTTTAAATGTATTTGGCTAAGGTGTATGTAAACTTCAACTGTATATATACATATATGGCACATATATACAGTTGAAGTTGGAGGTTTACATACACCTTAGCCAAATACATTTAAACTCAGCCAAATACATCGATCCAGAGCATCCCAAAAATGCTCAATGAGTGACACATCCTGGTGAGTATACAGGCCATGGGAGAACTGGGACATTTTCAGCTTCTAATAATTGTGCCCAGATCCTTGAGTTATTATGCTGATACATGAGGTGATGGCGGCTGATGAATAACACGACAATGGGCCTCAGGATCTCGTCACGGTATCGCTGTGCATTCAAATTGCCATCTACAAAATGCAATTGTGTTTGTTGTCCGTAGCTTAAGCCTGCCCATACCATAACCCACTGCCACCCTGGGATTCCTCCGTGAAGAGCACACTTCTCCAGCTTCCCAGTGGCCATCGAAGTTGGGCATTTGCCCACTGAAGTCGGTTACGACGCCGAACTCCAGTCAGGTCAAGACTCTGGTGAGGATGACGAGCTCAGCTTCCCTGAGACAGTGAGTTTTTGCAGAAATTCTCCGGTTGTTCACACACACACAGTTTCATCAGCTATAAAAAGGTGGCTGGTCTCAGACGAACCCTAGCGTGGTTACACATGGTCTACGGTTGTGAGGCCTGTTGAACATGCTGCAAAATTCTCTAAAACGACGGTGGCGGTTTATGGTAGAGAAATGAACATTCAATCGTCTAGCAACAGCTCTGGTGGACATTCCTGCAGTCAGCATGCCAATTGCACGCTCCCTCAAAACTTGAGACATCTGTGGCATTGTGTTGCGTGACAAAACTGTACATTTTAGAGTGGCCTTTTATTGTCCCCAGCACAAGTTGCACCTGTGTAATGATCATGCTGTTTAATCAGCTTCTTGACATGCCACACCTGTCAGGTGGATGGATTATCTTGGCAAATGTGCACAACATTTGAGAAAAATAATATTTTTGTGCATATGGAACATTTCTGGGATCTTATATTTCAGCTCCTGAAACATGGGACCAACACTTTACATGTTGTGTTTATATTTTTGTTCAGTGTATATACTCATCGTGTATTTATTCCTCATGTTACTATTTTTCAATTATTTCTCTAATTTTCCCTCTGCGTTGTTGGGAAGGGCTGTGACTTCACTGTTCGTCAACACCTGTAGTTTATGAAGCATGTGACAAATAACATTTGGTTTGATTCAATTTACCCGCAACTGTAAACGACTGCTCTATTCTTCCATCTTCTCTCTTTCATTTCCTCCTCTTCTGTCTCCTTCAGTGCAACAGTAGTTTTCAGCCCCCATTCTGTCCATCAGCACAGAGTTCTCCCCCCCCCCCCCCATCTACCTCTATCCCTCGTTCTGCATCACTTCGCCACCCTCCCTCTCCCTCCCGCCCTTCCTCCCCCTGGGCTCACACCATTCTGCTGAATCATGCTGAATGAAGTGGCTGCGTAGTCATGCGGCGTGTCTCCGTGGCAACCTTCTTGCCGGCGTCACCCTGTGAGGTAATATCATCGTCGCTCTGTTTTGCCCACAGCACATCCTAGTGGCCGGGCATAGGAAGTGCAGCTGATTGTACCCCTAATAAAAGGTTGGTTTCTGAGCTGTCAAAATACTGGCATTGACAAAACGGCGCTCTCATTTCTGTCTTTTTCTACCTTCGATAGAGAAGTTTGACTTCTAAAAAGGAGAACATTTAGTTGAAGATGTATTATTTGTGGATACAGGAAGAGTAGCTTTGGGTTTGCGTGACTGATTAGAGTCCAAACATTCACGCCTGGGTTCCTGAGGCCAGCTGTATGTGTGTGTGTGTCCCTCTATGGTGCTAGTGCTTTGGGACCTGACCTACTGCAATGCCCTGCCTGGTGGTTGTTCTCCACCACAATACAAGGACATGCCAAGGTAAACTATGTGACACACACAGCCACTTGTATCCATGTTTTAAACACTGCTACGAGTGTCTTTAAAATTGACACGTGTGCACACACACACACGTGCCAAACACCAAACCAGAGCCTTATGAGGCTTCCCTAGAGCCGTCTCTGCAACAAGCAGGTCGGCACAGCATCTACAGACAAAGCAAGTCAAGTAAACTCCCACACCGGCAAGATGGACTAAAGACTTCTAAATCTAGTCTGCTCCTGGCACAGAACTCTCTAGCTGCGCCCAAACACACCCAATACTACAGTAGAGGACGTGGCTGAGAGATCGGTATCCACCATTAGCTCTTAGGATTGTCACCAGCTCGGTCTATAAGTGATTGGAACCAGACTGCAGGCCACAACGGACCGAGGCCGGGAGAACTAGCCTAAATAATAAATGACTGTCTTTAGCCCATATGGACAGAGAGGTTGCCGAAAACAGCGGCATCACTAACAAATGTCACGAGGTGGGAATTATGATGATTTGTAGAACTGTAAACTCTATTTGGAAAAAAGTGCTGTTATTAAAAAGTGATTTGGTTGCAGGGCAGACTGGCAAACCAACCAGAGATTAGCCACAACATAGAAATCTGATGTTTTTATTGATTCATTTTCATTGAACCTTTATTAAACCAGGTAAAGACCCTCGAGGTTAAACACCTCTTGTGAGGTGGACCTGGCCAGAGGTCAACAGGAAGTAGCCAGCGTGCCATGTACACAACCCAAAAACACAACACAAAACAATGTCCGGAGCAGGGTCGCAAAGCGCAACATAGAACTAGAACACATAGAGCAGCACAGACCTGGAAGTGCAGGATGATGGTCCAGATGAGGCCCAGTGTCAGCTTGGGGTTGCCGTCTGTGATGTCATCGTTCCGGATGTTCACCAGTTTGACCTGGAACGTGTAGAACAGGAGGATCTAAACGCCAGGCCTAGTTGTGAACTAAAGCATTGACCTGGAACAGAGCTGGGTAACCATGTGCTCCATGTTATTAACCAGTCATCACATGACTTCTTGCTCACCATTGCAAGATTGAATACTAAAAAGGCTATATTTTTGGTGTGAATAGCCTCCTGATTCCATCCTGCTTTCACACACCGGTGCACATAAAAGCAATGAAACCAGGAGAGGAAGCCGCTGAAGGCCACGGAGGTGCAGTCCGTGTCAAGTAGGAGCAGGTGTCTAAGACAGAGGTGCAGTTCGTGTCAAGTAGGAGCAGGTGTCTCTAAGACAGAGGTGCAGCATTGGGCAGTGATGCGTGAGGTGTGACTGTGGTCATCTGGGAGGCCCAGTCATGCAGAGCTGACACATTGGGACAGGGGACCAAGAGAAAGGTCACCTCAATGATTTTATTTATGGATATGCTTTGTATGGTTTTTTTTTTTAAATGTCAAAATAGACCAAACTAAATAAACAAACAAATCTATTTCCAACAGCAGACGTCTGAGTGTGGCTTTAGTTTGTCTCAATGTGTATTGCTGAGCGCATGAGTACCTGCTGAAATATTGTGTGGGTTTGAAAGCGGCAGGTGTGTGTGTGTGTGTGTCAGTTGTACCTGTCTCTGTTTGAGGAAGTCCAGGGCGATCTGGACATTCTGGAGCCGGTGAAATCGCATGCGACCCTTTTCTCTGGGCTGAAGGGGGGAAAACACGACAGAGAGAGAGATGAGTGTATGGGGGGAACACGGGAGATCTTCTCACAATGCTGACCAGTGAGAGAGATATAAGCCGTGACAAGTGTCGTTCCCAATTCAAAGTGCAGTGAGGGGGGGGGGGGGAAACTACGCCTGGGCCGCTGTAATGGCACGGCATTCTCCTAGAGGGCGCTGTCTTCAACTGTTGTCAAAGACATGCCAACAAGCATCCTCACAGCAGAGCAGGAAACCACCCAGGAAAAACATTCTCCAAACCAGAAAAGGTACATCTGCAAACCATGCTGGTTTAAACAGTCTTATACTTTTCTCAAACACACACACACACACACATTTTCCCCTGCCGCTCTCTCAAAACACACAGTCCTTGGCTGGCTGACTCACACACATTCACTCAGTCAATCACTTGACAGTCTGACAGAACACACACACACACACAGAGAAAACAAAACACACACAGCAAAGCTGCTAGAATTGCAAGATGCAGGAGTGTGTGTCACAGTGTGCTGGGTATAGTCAACGCTGCAGTACCAGCATAGAAGCAGGGTTATGAGGAGCACTCAGGCCAAACAGAGAACTCCATTCAGAGGACGAGAGGTCAGGGGAAGGTCAGGGTGAGAAGAGGCCACAGTTACACAGCCCCAGCCAAGATGCTGACAAAATAAAACCATTAAAAAAAAGCCTATTTAACCCTTGAAGGAATGTCTAAGGAGGTTTTGTCTGGTTACCCTGTTGTACTGCTTGTAGTGTGAAAATGTGTGAAAATGCTTGTGTGAGACATGAGACACGTCAGCGTGTAAATGTGTGTCTTGGGATAGAACTTAAATGCACTTCACGCGCATGCAGTCTTAAAGCACTGTCTATGGGGTGAGGATCAAACGTACTCCCTGAGCTCCATCCTCCACCTCCTCCCCCCCGAGCAAGATGAGCGGGGGAGCTCGGGAGATACACACCCTCCTCAGCGAGGAAACGCCCTTGAGCTGCTGCCGTCCAGAGGGGAAGGGGGGATGAGGAGAGTGAGAGAAGAGTGGATGGAGGATGAAAGAATTGTATGGAGGGATGAAGATGAGGTGATTGTCCAAAAGAAAGAGATCAAAGAGAAAGAGAACGTGAGAAAGAGGTAGAGCAGGAAGAAATGAAAAATGCAGCTGAGGCAATAATCAAGAAGTAAACTGCTAAGAGGCCAAATTTCTGAAAAACAAGATGAAAAGTTCCTCCCGTACACGCTCTCTCACACAGTAGCTCTCTCTCTCTCGCACAGTAGCTCTCTCTCTCTCGCACAGTAGCTCTCTCTCTCTCGCACAGTAGCTCTCTCTCTCTCACACAGTAGCTCTCTCTCTCTCACACAGTAGCTCTCTCTCTCGCACAGTAGCTCTCTCTCTCTCGCACAGTAGCTCTCTCTCTCTCGCACAGTATCTCTCTCTCGCACAGTAGCTCTCTCTCGCACAGTAGCTCTCTCTCTCGCACAGTAGCTCTCTCTCGCACAGTAGCTCTCTCTCTCTCGCACAGTAGCTCTCTCTCTCGCACACAGTAGCTCTCTCTCTCGCACACAGTAGCTCTCTCTCGCACACAGTAGCTCTCTCTCGCACACAGTAGCTCTCTCTCTCTCACACACAGTAGCTCTCTCTCTCTCACACACAGTAGCTCTCTCTCTCTCACACACAGTAGCTCTCTCTCTCTCACACACAGTAGCTCTCTCTCTCTCACACAGTAGCGCTCTCTCTCTCTCTCACACAGTAGCGCTCTCTCTCTCTCTCACACAGTATCTCTCTCACACAGTAGCTCTCTCACACAGTAGCTCTCTCTCTCGCACAGTAGCTCTCTCGCACAGTAGCTCTCTCTCTCTCGCACAGTAGCTCTCTCTCTCTCACACAGTAGCTCTCTCTCACACACAGTAGCTCTCTCTCTCTCGCACAGTAGCTCTCTCTCTCTCGCACAGTAGCTCTCTCTCTCTCGCACAGTAGCTCTCTCTCGCACAGTAGCTCTCTCTCGCACAGTAGCTCTCTCTCTCGCACAGTAGCTCTCTCTCTCGCACAGTAGCTCTCTCTCTCTCGCACAGTAGCTCTCTCTCTCGCACACAGTAGCTCTCTCTCTCGCACACAGTAGCTCTCTCTCGCACACAGTAGCTCTCTCTCGCACACAGTAGCTCTCTCTCGCACACAGTAGCTCTCTCTCTCTCACACACAGTAGCTCTCTCTCTCTCACACAGTAGCGCTCTCTCTCTCTCTCACACAGTATCTCTCTCACACAGTAGCACTCTCTCTCTCGCACAGTAGCTCGCTCTCTCGCACAGTAGCTCGCTCTCTCGCACAGTAGCTCGCTCTCTCGCACAGTAGCTCTCTCTCTCGCACAGTAGCTCTCTCTCTCGCACAGTAGCTCTCTCTCTCTCGCACAGTAGCTCTCTCTCTCTCGCACAGTAGCTCTCTCTCTCTCGCACAGTAGCTCTCTCTCTCGCACAGTAGCCCTCTCTCTCTCGCACAGTAGCCCTCTCCCTCTCTCTCGCACAGTAGCCCTCTCTCTCTCGCACAGTAGCCCTCTCTCTCTCTCTCTCGCACAGTAGCCCTCTCTCTCTCTCTCGCACAGTAGCCCTCTCTCTCTCGCACAGTAGCCCTCTCTCTCTCGCACAGTAGCCCTCTCTCTCTCGCACAGTAGCCCTCTCTCTCTCGCACAGTAGCCCTCTCTCTCTCGCACAGTAGCCCTCTCTCTCTCGCACAGTAGCCCTCTCTCTCTCGCACAGTAGCCCTCTCTCTCTCGCACAGTAGCCCTCTCTCTCTCGCACAGTATCCCT